>NC_142808.1:36061564-36103284 GCF_049724085.1 Artemia sp. Qi Xiang Cuo
TAATGATCAGATAAGGTGGGTTCCATGGTTTGTTATTAATCAATTTATTTGCGTCATAAGGTCCATCAAAAGGCCTATAGGAATTTGATAGAAGTGGAAATTGGCCATAGTGCTAAAAAAACCGCATGTTGTTTAGTTCTGGTGACTTTGTTTGACCGAAAGCTGGGTCAGATACTAAGCTTGTTTTCAGATACTAACTACAGCCAGCGAGATTTTTTTTAAGGACCTTAATCTTCATTCATCATGACAATAAGGTGAAAGAAATTAAGGGGATCCTAGTCCTAGTGTACCTAGTAGATTCTTAAATCAAGGAGGAAGTAAAGGGGGCAATAAAAGTGGTAGACGAGGAAAGCCATGCAGGTGAACACCTAGCTGCTGTGGCGACATAAGTGCATCATGATAGCCATTCAGAAGAACTTTCCCAGGGCAGTCAATGGAGAAATTAGAGTTCGCGTCTCTCATTTGGGTATCTAAGATAATTTTTTTTTTTCCAAAAGCTATCACAAGCTCTAATAGAGCCGAATTTGCTTCATATGTCAAAAAGAAATAGACAAAGCAAAATGAAGAAACAAATAATATAGCAAGAAAAAAAACACTAAACAATCATAAAAATGTTAAATAATAATTTAACAAATGGCTAGATTAGAGGCAGAAAAATAAAACAAGACGAAGTGGTTGAGAAAATAAAATCAGAGTCAATAAGAAAAACATTGCAGAAATAGTTTTAAAGGTCAGATAAATAAAATAAAATAAAAACACTGAAAATCAAGCAAAATTATTTGTCAAAAGAAATATTTAAAATTAAATAAACCAAAACAATTGACGGGGAAAAATAAAATAAAATTGAAGGTCAGAAAAAAATTTAAAATAATGTATTTGTAGGTCGATAAGTTATTATTATTACGAAAGTTTTTTTTTTGCCAATTAATTAAAAATTAAAAAAAAAACAAAATTGTTAGCAAAATTGAAAAAAAAATTAAAAAATTGAAAGATAAAAAAACTTACAACTTATTATTTTGAACATACAAAACAAATAAAATAAAGGGACGGAGGAGTTAATTTTGGTACAGAGCATAGTTCAGGGATTATTTAGGTGCACCAAAATTAAGGGGATAAAACTTTTCCGGAACCTCTAAGTAACGGTATTGATAGGTGAATATATTGGAATTGCCAAGGAAGCTAAGCGGGGGAGACGGGGTAATGGGGTCATGTAAATCCGGAAAGATGTCCTCAGCACTAGGATTAGGTATTACGGATTTAGCAAAACGCGAACAAATTTGTACTCTCCGTTCTTTTAACGTGGTAATACATGCGGATTTAATGAAGAAGGAGTATGGAATTTTGTTCTCTTTGTAGATGATCCTGAGCCAACGCTTTTGGACCGACTCAATTTTGTCACTAAGCTTGCTTAGAAGATGCGAATGCCAGACTGGACATGCATATTCTAATAGCGGCTTGACAAATGATAAATGAACACAGAGGGACTGCATCTTGGGGCAATTAAAGTTGTTTAAAATTTTAACATAGATAATAAAACGTTTGATTGTTTAACAATATTAGAAACATGCATGTCCCATTTAAGATTATTTGAAATTCTGACACCAAGGAGTTTAACATGTTTCACAATCATTTCGGGTGGGATAGGGTCAAGTACAGCGGGAGTGGATTTCAAAAAATTTATCGTCATTGTATTTGATTTGAATGAGTTTAATTTCATATTTAGGTTCTTAGCTTCATCTGAAATGTGGGTTAGGATTCAGAGGGGTTCACTTTTAGTAGTCCTGTGACATACTTCAAGGATTGACAAGTTATCCACGTATTTCTACCTTTGAGGAAAACCCCTACCAATATCGTTAATCATGACTAGAAATAAGTGGTCCCAATAAGTGGTCCAATCCTTGAGGAATTCCACAATATATAGGGAGGGGGTTAGAGTAAATATTTTTGTATTTAACAACTTGTGATCTATTCAAAAGAAACGATATAACAGTATTTACTAAAAGAGGGTCAAGTTAAAAGTTAACCAGTAGTGGATGAATGAGGATATTGTGGTCAACCAAGTCAAAAGCTTTTTGGAAATCAACTAAGACAAGGTTCAGACAATCATTTGGTTTATCAAGTTTACTTACGATGGTATGCATTAAGGGCACACGGTAATGGGTGGTGGAAGTTTTCCTTAAGTTACCAAACTGCCGGGTGTCAATACGCGGACAAATTATACCTCTAAGCCAGTCACAGAGGAAATTTTCATAAAGTTTGGAAAAACTGGAGTGAGTGTAATGGGGCGAATGTTGGCGAAAGTCAGACTGGTGCATTGTTTTGGGACAGGTGTTATAAAACTTTGTTTTCAGCAACTTTGGAATTTACCAAATTGTGTGATGTGGTTGAAAATATTTGATATAAGGGTCAGCAATTTTGTCTGAAAATGCTAATTAAGTCAACTGGGATGTCCAATGGACAAATACTTAATTTTCTAAGCTTTAGAATTTTATTTATAGCATCAGAGGGAGAAATAAAGGGGAAGGAAGTATTCAGTTCAGTTCAATATGGGTTTTAATTCAAAAAAATAAATATAAAAATAAACTTAACTTAGTTCCTTGTGCATTGATGCACGTTTGGGCCCGCAATAATTGCACACTCTAAATACAGCGTGGCCTCCTGTCCTCTTCAATTTCCACCCCGAACCACCATCAAATAACAATAAATTTTCTCCTCCGCTCACACCCCTTGAAGTATCAAACTAAAATATGATAATTAATAATAATATCTAAAAATTCTGAACATAATAATAATAAAATAAATCTATTAAAAAAATATTTAATCTTTTAGATATTTTTTCACATTCTTTTTAAAGGAGCCGAGAGACCTATATGACCTCAGCTCTTGCGGAAGTGCATTCCACTCTCTAGCACACGCAATTCTAGGAGAAAATTCCGACCTAGCTGTCGGTGTCGGGGGTATGTAAATGTCTGATGAAGATCGTGTATTTAAACTATGGATTTATGATGCTAGTGTGAATAGGCCTCTAAATGGTGATGGGAGTGTTCCGGAAAAATATTTAAAACAAAAAACGGTGTAAGATAGTCTGTAAAGTGATGCCATTGATAGTCTGTTCGGTGTTGGGCCTAAAATTTGAAGTGCTTAATTGTGAACTGAGTTTAGTCTCTGTAAATGTGTCTTGAAATTAGATTGCCAAACCGTAGAACAATATTGAATGTGAGGCTTGATAACTGCATTGTAAATCAGGATCAGTATTTTTTTAGGGAAATGGTGACTGAGTTTTCTCAAGGTTCCTTGAAAGCTTCGTCTCGACACTTGCTATGTGGTGTCTGAACGAGAGGTTTTCGTTGATTAAAACCCCAAGGTAATGAATGTGTCCTTTTTCTGGTCTCTTGATAAGTCCACGAGAGGTTTCAATACCAATCACATCAGGAGCCAGTGAATCTATACGTGAAAAAAATAAAACACTCGATTTGTCAATGTTGATGACTAGACGATTTGTGTCCATCCAGAGGTACGTTTCTTCAAGAATGTCTTTTAGCTTCGTTTTGAGAGACTTGATTTTCTATTCTGAGCTCACCATAAGTGAATCATCAGCAAGTGCTGTTAGATCGGCCTTGGCTTCTACTATTGACCCCGGCGTCGTGTTTGGATGACCTAGTTTTCAGCAATAAGGGCTACGACTAGCAGGAGTCAGTACTTGCTTAAGATCAGTTACGTGAACAAGAAACAATATCGGTCCCCATTTAGAGTCCTTTGGCACCCGCAATTAACTACGACATCATTTGTATGGTCATTTCCTGTGTAAATTCGACGATTTTCAAGGTAAGACTTAAACCAATTTAGGACTTGGCCACGAACTCCAATATGATCCAGCTTTCCTAGTAATATTTCGTGGTGCATGCTATCAAAAGCTTTCTTAATATCTAGAAGCACTGCTGCAGGTAAAGCACCCGAATCTAGGATTCTGTTTACGAATAAACTTAGTGAAGTAAGTGCGTCTTCGGTTGAATGGCCAGAACTAAACCCGAATTGGCGGCAGTTAAAAAAGTCTTTGCCATCTAAATATTGGTAAAGCTGGTTTTTCATTGGCGTTTCAAAGACTCTCGAGAAAACTGATCAGATTGAGATGGGTCTATAGTTTTCTGTGTCTGTATGACTTCCATCTTTGTGAAGAGGTATTATCTTTGCCTTTTTTAACATTTCAGGAAAAATCCCTTTATCTAATGAAAGATTTACAATGTAAGTTAGAGGCTCAGCAATGGTCTTCATTACTGATTTCAGTGCCTTTGTGTGGACCAGGTCGAAACCTAAAGCAGAAGAGCCCTTCAAATTTATTACGAGTACTTCGAGCTCACCTGGTGTTACAGGACTCACTGCCATTGATTTCATACACTTCGGGCCAAGGTATTCTTTGTATGACTTAGATGGTATCCCGACGGAATTTGCTGTGGTATCGCCAATATTTATACCATGTGGTATCGCCAATATTTATTCCGTCAGCTTTTGCTGCAGGTAGCCACGCTTTGCTCTTCGTACCACAGTCCGAAGGACTTTCCTGTATTGATCATACTCCTCTAGCCGCGCTAAGCTCGGAAAGCGTCTATACTCTCCCCAAAGGTGGTTTTTCTTATTCACACAGGCCAAAAAGACCATCCGTCGTCCAGGGGCTAATTGGCTGGTCTTTTTTTCGTTTATTAGTTCTCGGGTTTCTCACGCAACATCTACTGTATACATCTATGAACGTCTAGTGAAATGACCCAAATGCTTCGTTTACATCTTGAATCTCCATTACGTTATCCCAGTTTAATTGCTCTAGTTCCTGTTTTAAATTCTTCAAGTTTTCCTCTGTTAAACATATAATCGCAAAAATAGGGTTGATTCGGGACCTTATCTTAGCTGGTTCTGAAAGGCTGAGTGTTGCATAAATGTGAAAGTTGTCTGATGTGTCGCTGACGAGGACTGCCACCGACTCTGGGAGCATAAGTGAATGCGTACTCTCAGTAACCCGTGTCGGAATCGTAACAGCAGGATATAGGCCTGAACCTGCCATATTACTTAGCAAATCTGCTGCTTCGGCCTTTAGCGGAATACTGAGTTTAATGTTAAAAGCTCCCATGAGAATAAGCTCATTTTTTTTACACTGGGCTAGCTCCAGAACTTGAGCCATATGTTCCATAAACTGAGACGTTGACCCTGACGGAGAACTATAAATTTCACCCACAATAAATTTTTTATTTGGGTACAGCCATACTTATAACAACAACGACTCGAAAATTCCTTCAGTATTTCGTGTAAGGTCTTGCCTAATTTGAACCGTGTGTGTGTCGCGGATATAAATTGCTATACCACCCCTTTTCATCTGTTTTCTGTGGAGAAAATGGCTAGTGTAACTTGGAATATCCAAAAGGCTTTCGGTTTGTTGTGTAATAAATGTTTCACATAGACCTATACAATCTGGTCTAAGCTCCCGACATGTCGACTCTAGATCAGAAAATGAGGAATACAGTCCTTGGCAATTCAAATGAAATACCGAAAGTTGAGAATCGGAAGACCTCCCAGTAGTTTAATTCGAAATTACATTTTACTTTTAAGAAAATTTTTGTCATCAAAAAAATGGAAATCATTGTCTTGACTAATTTCTTGATCAAAAATAAGCTTGAGATTTAAATAAGACTTCTTAATTCTTTAATCTATCTATATCAAAATCTCTGATACCTATCGGTGATGAAGCTGAAGAAAAAGTCATCACTTACCATCTGCAATCGGCGGTCCGTCGTGAAAATTGAGAAGAGCAAGGAGTAAAAAACAATGAACATACCCAATTGAACTTCTTTATGGAACACTGAAAGGAAACAAAAATAAACTAAATACCTTGAATTTTGGGAACATGATAAAAGAGAAAAGAAAATTGAACAAATATGAAACAAAAAAGGAAGAAAACAAAATTTTCGCTTTACTTCCTTCACTGCCATAAAACTTAAAACATAATTCCTTTGCGTCTTAAATAATAATCAAAAAAACTTCTCACTATATCACGTAAATAAAAATTAAATATCGAAAAAAAAAAATGACAAAACTAATGGTCGGAAACAACCACCTCTGGGTCATTTTTGGCAAACAGTTTTAGCGGATCGAAACAGTCCTCATCGTATTTAACCCACTGCTGTGAGATTTTTGACTTTTTTGTCTCCAGCCAGAGTTTCACGTTACGCTGGACCACACGAGTCTCACTGACCTTCTCTGCTCCCTTTGCATTTTTTAGCTTGTAACCGAGAGCCAATAATTCCTTTCTTCGCTTTCCTAATTCAGCAGGTAAGTCAGTTGACACGCTGTGGCCCGTTTTCTTTAGTTTACCACATTCTTTAAGAATCAATGAGCGATCATAATTCTGAGCGATCAATGAGCGATCATAATTGCACGAAAATAGGCTCAACTGTTTTTTTTTTCTACCGCTCCGCAGACTAGGACCAACACCATCATCAGACGCGGTGGATTTTTTGACCCTATACGCAACACTGATACCTATTAGATCAGGATCTGCAATCCCGAGTTTTTTTTCCGAAGAAATTTTTTACTGTATCACGAAGATTTTCAGATTCATTTGGCGTATCGATCCCGTGAAGCAGAATATTGTTTCTCCGTGTATGTAAATCCACTTGAAGTGTAGACGTTTTCACCTTAATCAGTTCCAATTTTAACAGCTTATTTTTAGTCTTCAACACCTTATTTTATTGTTGTAGCATCGAAATCGTAGCAGTTAACTCATCCATTCTCCAGTCAAAATTCTCTTTTGTTAGTGGTGTAGCCATCTCTTATGTTTTCAACAATAATGCCGCACAATTTAAAAAATCCTTCAAAAGTCATGAAAGGAAACTTACTCACAAGAGCCCGTAATTTGTAATATCCAAATATTACTTAGGGCCCACTTTTAGTAATCGCAATCAGTCAAAACTTATCCAAATTGTTTATCCAAGCAGCGTCCTTTGGGCAAGTGACGTAGCTAATCCAAATTCATTTCACACCCGGAGACCTTCACTGTCTGAATGCGAACAGGCAACTAACAAAACTGGTAACTAACAGGTAACTATTGGGAGAAATAGTTGGACTTGAGCCAATGAAAGGGGTAAGACTGCACGATGGAAGCAAGGTACAAGTTTAAATCGTTGACAGTCTTATTAGGGGGTTCGGGGGGTGAAAATCCACTTCGGAATGACTTTTTCCGCATATTCCTTTAATTTTTCTGTACCATTGCTTGGGCTTGTTAGAACATAGATCTTTGACTTTACTATTATAATAATTAGAAACTGCTTTTCTTGATTTTTTCTTTATGGACTTCCTTAGACCATTAGCCTCAGTAATACGATCTGCATTAAAAAAATTGATTTTTTTTCTTATAAGTTTTTTAAAAGACTCCGTAACATAAGGCTTATCTGTAAAACGTTTTGAAATTTTTTCTCAGGAAAGTGGGATTCATAATTACTCCTCAATAGATTTTGGAGGGACAAAGCCATGTGGTCTACGTCATTTTTTTGAAACACATTGTACCAATTATCAGTAGTAATCCATAAGCCAAAATTTAAAAGTCCTTAGCCAGTCAGTGTTATATACGCGGTTTAATTTATATAAAACGACTGTTTAACTTGAGCCAGCGGAGATAGAAAATGGCTAAAGTGGTAACTACCCCCTCGAGGCGGCAGAGTGGAGACGGGTTTGTAAAACTTCGAAATATTAGTGCAAATTAAATCAAGAGTAGTATTGTCTTTCTTAGTTTTGACATTAACGACCTGTTTTAAATTAAAAGCATTACATGTAGAATCAAGGCTTATATCGTTTGCGTCACCCATCAGGAAAATTCCTTTATTTGGGTATTTTGATAGTACAAAGTCAGCACTTGCATGTAATTTCTCGATAAAATTTATTTTGTCAGCAGATATCTGATTAGGGGAGTAATAAAACCACAGGACAATTAAATTGAAAGGACGCGGCAAGACTTTAGGTCGAACACACACCCACATAATCTCATCAAAGAGAGCAAGACACAGAATTCAGATTTCACTTGGGTACAAGTCATTACTGACAAAGAACATAATTCCGCCACCTTTCTTACCCAGAGGGTGGTTTTCTGGCCTGAGTTTAATAAATTGAGAAAAATTGTTAATCTTTAACATGTTCAAATTTCGAGCATGAACTTCAGTAATAGCGATTGCATCTAATCTATATATTGTAGAAATGGTGTCTAATTTATTAATTTTCTCAAAGTTAAGGCTTTCAGCGTTGCTCAACAAAAGTGTGGGGAATTGAAAGCGACTTGTGAAGGTACCGTTTTTAAACATTCCTTTTTTTTATATCACAGATGGGGTCAGGGGCTCTAGTGGAATTCATGACAGGGGCTAAACTTGGATAGTGAGAACAAGGGACGGGGGGATCAAATCCATCTTTTTCAAATACATTTGCATTTAATTGAGCAGGTACTAGTGGAGACTCTAAACATCGGTAACTAAGTAGCGGTTGAGTTTGGGGTGAACTGGAGGAATCAGGAGAGATGAGGCTATTTTAGCAGGGGAATGGTACGAAGAGTTTACGTTGAATGGGTACGCAAGGTGGTAGGGAATGATAGATGGAAGGGTAGGAAAATGTTGGAAAGCAGCCGGAGGGCTGGGTGGGTTTATCTTTGAAAAAGAAGGAAATGGGTAAGGACGTGGATCCGGAGATTGGGGTCTCCTTTGGATAGGTACTAGATGGGTAAGGACTGGATGGCTCGTGGGTTTTCTTGTGTGTGAGCGAGGGTTTGAAAATATTTAGAAGACTTAGCAGAATTAAGGTGGCCTCTGGGTAGCCCAGTTTTGTGGAACCTACTGCGACTCTTGATGGGCCATTTGATATGATATTTTCCACAGCCAAAGCATCTTCCACTTGAAAATTGTTTACAGATATCAACATGGGGGTATTTGCACATTATTTATACAACGACTAAAAACATGAAACTTACAAATGTGTAGATATTTACAATTACTAGACATACATCTACTGTCTAAAAATCTAAAGTACAGATTAGGTTGATTATACTTAAGATCCCAGAACTCATTTTTTTGAATATATGATTGCACTGGGTGAGAATTTCCACTTGTAAGTTTGACATCATTGTCAATTATTAAAGATGTGGGATTACCACTGGATTTCAAGAATAAATTATCTTCAGTTAAAACAAGGTCAGAAGGAATAGTTTGCGTAACATTTTTAATCCCTTTAAAAAATTCTGACGAGGGAAGTTCACTATCACTTGCTTAATTATGTATAGTGACGTTTTCAGGTTCAAAGGGTTTTAAAGTTTTTACGCAACTTGAAAAATTTGGATAATGCATATTTGGATTTATATCAGCTGAAGGAGAAACACTGGGCGGTGTAGGGGATTTTAATGCATGTATAGCATCAACAATTGCTAGCTGAAAACCGACTTTTAACATTTTGATTTCATTTTCCTTGAAAAGATCACTTTTCTGGTGTTTTTAAAGATCAGATAAACTATCATGAAGAGATTCAAGATTAGTAATCCGTTTCCTGAGATTGACGATTTCCGCGTCTTTTTTTAGTCAATCTTCACAGGTATGGGGCTCTAAGTCATTAGTCGTTTCTGCAATGTTTGTCAATTCACCATTACTGGACCAATAGATTTGGTGGGTAATTTGGGATTGATGGGTTGTGGTTATTTTTGCAGAACCAATAGATCCATCAGAACTATTTTTGACATTACTCGAAGCAATAGGTAAAGTAGGGGAATTTGTAATACTACTTAGAACGATCACTTTAAGTTGATTTTCGTTGGAGATAGATGAATTTCCTTCATCCGAAATAACGGGGGATTTTGCAGACTCGATTAGTTGAACCACTTCTGGTTGATTATCGATGGAATTAATCACGTCATTTTCAACCATCGACGCTCGACATTGAACGCATAAGCAATTAGGGTTTGTAAGGCTATTACTTTTTGTTCTGCCAACACAAGCAGACTGCAACCAAGCATTCCACTTAGAACACTGGAAAGACCCAGTTCCACATTTTCTGTAGCATTCATTACAAGGATGGGACATTCTAGGCTAAGGAATAAAAACGAGACAGACCTTGTATTGGAAGCTATATCTTCAACTAAAAGCTGGTCGCCTAAGCCAGGATTAGTACTGGTACTTGCTAAAGAAAAGTTCATAAGGCTGATCTCGCGTCTTCAGTTAAAAATCATAAGCGTCATTTATTTCAAAACAAGATGTCTTGACAGGTCAAGATCTAATGGAAGACTGATTTGGTCCAGTATTTGCTCAATCTTTCTGATTATAGAATATTCCAAAGAGTATGGGTAAATTATAGGCGTGCAAATTGGCACTTGTGTCGACAAAAACAAATTATCAACGCCATCATGTGTTTGATGACGCTTGGTATTTTTTCAGCGCAAAAATAAAAAAAATTAATTGAATGAATTTAGACGGTAAAACTAGGTCAGTACTAAGTGTCTGTTGTCAGTTCCTGACAGAGAAATGATAGCAAAGCTTGAAAAATCCCAAGCGTTGCCACATATTAGATGGTGTTGATAGGTGTGTCCTGTTGACACTAGTGCCAGTTTTTACTCTTGTAAATTACCAATGTTCTTTGGAATATTCACTATTGGATGCAGCTTCATGCATAGTCAGCTTTCCTAAAATTTCCGTTTTTATTTTCAAATATATTTTGAAATATTTAAATAGAAGTTTCCAAATTCATCCTATCTTCTGCTACTACAACTCGTCCTATCTTTAACTTCAAGGCGAATCGGCTCTCAAGATTGTTGCACTTCGTTGCAATTTTTCATTTGTTCTTTGCAATGCCGTGTATGAGTTATCCATTTCAAAGAACTGAAAATAGCTTTAAAGAAATTTTGAGTTATCAAACAGTTTGTGGTAATGAACTGTAAGTAAGGAGCGACCCAGCTCAACAGTAACCGAAACTTGTAAAAAATGGAATTTTGGTTGCAATAGATGCATTAAAAGAATCAGATTTTTATGCTGATTTCAAATATATAAGTTTTATCAAGTTTAATCATACCCATCAAAAGTTACGTGCCTGAGAAAATTTGCCTTATTTTCAAAAAAAGGGGGAAACAACCCCTGAAAGTCATAGAACTTTAATGAAAATTACACCATCAGTTTCAGCGTATCAGAGAACCCTAGTATAGAGGTTTCAAGCTCCTAACTACAAAAATGTGGAATTTTGTATTTTTTGCCAGAAGAAAGATCACGGATCCGTTTTTTTTTTTTTTTTTTTTTTTTTTTTTTTTTTTTTTTCAGGGGTGATTGTATCGATCGAGTGGTCCTAGAATATCGTAATAGGGCTCATTTGAACGGAAATTAAAAGTTCTAGTGCCCTTTTTAAGTGACCAAAAAAACTGGAGGGCAACTTGGCCCCCTCCCACGTCCCCGAAGTCACCCAATCAAAATTTTGAGATAGCCATTTCGTTCAGCATAGTCGAAAATCTAATTAATATGTCTTTGAGGATGACTTAATCCCCCACTGTTCCTGGGGAAAGGGCTGCAAGTTATTAACTTTGCCCATTGCTTACATATATTATTGTATTTTGGTAAGTATGCAGGCTTTTTCAGGAATATTTTTTTTATAGTGGGGGGTCGGAGTAAGAGGCGGGGTGACGGGAGAGGATGTTTACACGGAGGATAGGTACGGGGGGGGAGAGACATTCTTGGAAAGGGGGCGACAGATTTACCATTATTATTTAAAAAACGATCTGAAATTAAATAAAAAAACAACTTTTTTCAACTGAAAGCAAGAAGCAACATTAAAACTTAAAACAAACCAAAAATTATTATGTATATGAGGGGGTTCGCCCCCTAGTCAAGACCTCGCTCTTTACGTTAAATTTTTTTTTAGTAATTTAAATATAGATATCTATTTTAATTAAACGGCCTTTGTGATTATAGGGGTTTGTGATTCGAACTTAAGCATAAAGAGCGAGTTATTGACTAGAGTGTGTACCCTCTAATATACATAATAAAATCATACGAATATAGGAACTCGTTACATAAGTTAATTCGTAAGTTACGTCAGAACAAAATTTCGAGAAAGTCAATCAGCCAAAAAAAGGAAAATTAATATGCGAATTTACTTTTAATTATTAATGTACGGTGAGCCAAAATCAAAGCTGCATTAATTCAAAAACGTTCAGAAATTAACTAAAAAAACAAATTTTTAACTGAAAGTAAGGAGTGACATTTAAACTTAAAACGAACAGAAATTATTCCGTATATGAAAAGGGCTGTCCCCTCCTCAAACCCTTGCTCTTTACGCTAAAATTTGATTTTGTCTCACAACTTTATTTTTATAAACAAAAAAAAACTTTAGCGTAAAGAGTGAGGCGTTGAGGAGGGGACATCCCCTTTAATATACGCAATAATTTCTGTTCGTTTTAAGTTTTAATGTCGCTCCTTACTTTCAGTTAAAAAAAACTTGTTTTTTTAGCTAATACCTTAAAAGAACTACTTTTAAAGGTATGACCTTGATTGAGTTATCCATTTCAGATAGTTACTTCTTCTGATAATCATATTCTTCTCTGGTAGATTTCATTTCTGTTCTGATTTTCTCTGCATCAAGCAAATCGTTTATTCGACCTGCAGCCACAAAGCCTCTGATTGACTGAAGTGTATTTAGTAGGATGATAAGCAATTGGTTTTCCAACTTTTCATCATTCAGGTTGGATTATAGCTTCGACTTTTCACTTTCGAAAGATTGGGCAGTGATCTGATAGTTATATTTTTCGGACAGTTCTTGTGTTGATTTTGCTTCAGCAGCTTCGAGTTGAGCTATTTTTTCCAAAGTGTTTGCGGGTTGAACTTAAATAATCTAATAGCCTTGTAGTCATGGAAAGTAAAGAGCAATATCAAAAATAAAGATAGCATCTACATTGCCTTCGCGTTGTTTCCAAAATTAGCCATTGAATCAAATTTAACTTTTTTTATATTCTGAATATAAAACGAGATATATTTATTTATTTATAAATACATTTATATTCTTTCACTTTTTATAAGGCAGCTAACACCCCTTCCATTCCCACCATTTCTCCAAACACATCCAATCAAAATTTTTAGATAACCATTTTGTTCAGCGTAATTGATTTCCACCTAGAAATTATGTTTTTGAGGAGGACAATCCCCCACAACCGTCAGGGCATGTAAGGACGATGTTTGTACAATGTATTATTTATTATTTTTTCCCTTTTGACCAGGGCACTTCGTATCGAAGAAGTCGTAGAAACTTCGAAAAGAGGACACTCCCCCATAGCCCTCAGAACAAGGGTTGTACGTTATGCCCTGGAGGCATGTAAATTTTTTTTATAGAAAGTGTTGTCGTAAAAACTTCAAAAAAGGCTCATTCGATTGGAATTTAAAGGGCTAGTGCCCTTTTTATTAGTCGAATGTGTTTGGAGGGCAACTAACCCCCCTCTTACGCCCACCTTCTCCCCAAACACGTCCAATCAAACTTATGAGATAGCATTTTGTTCAACGTAGTTGAAAGTTCTGGAAAGTTGGTCTTAGAGACTGACAACCCCCGACAGCCCTCAGGGCAAGGGTTGAAAGTTATGTCCTGGGGGCATATAAGGTTTTTATAGAAAGTGTTATCGTAGAAACTTCAAAAAGGGCTGATTTGATTGGAAATTGAAACGGCTAGTGCCCTTTTCAATAGTCGAAAGTGATTGGAAGGCAACTAACACCCCTTCCATGCCCACCATTTCCACAAACACATCCAATCAAAATTTTGAGATAGCCATTTTTTTCCACGCAGTTGAAAGATCTGGAAATTTTACCTTTGAGCTGAAATCTCCCCGTAGTCTTCGGGGCAAGGTTTGTAAGTTATGTTCTGGGGGCATATAAGGCTTTTATTGAAAACTTTGCTGTAGAAACTTGAAAAAGGGCTCATTCAATTAGAAATTCAAAGGGCTAGTGTCCTTTTGAATATTCGAAAGTGATTTGAGGGAAACTAACCCCCCTCTCACTTCCACCTTCTCCCCAAACACATTTAATAAAATTTTTTAGATAGATCTTTTATTCAACGTCTTTGACTTTTATTGACCGTTTGTATTTAAAAATAACCCCTCCGTTCCCCCCCACAGCCCTCAGGGCAATGGTTGTAAGTTATGCCCTGGGGGCATAGAATGATTTTATAGAAAGCGATGTTGTAGAAACTTCAAAAAGGTCTTATTTGATATGAAATTGAAAGGGCTAGTTTCCTTTTTAATAGTTGACAGTGAGTGGAGAGTATTTAACACCCCCTCTCATGCCAATCATTTCCCCAAACACATTCAATCAAAGTTGCGAAATTACCGGAAATCGTTTATTTTTTACGGGGAAAGAATATTTTTTTTACGGGGATTAAGTTTTCTGGAGATTTTCGGGAGATTCAGCATCTTCTTTTTTTGTCGGGAGATGGATTAGAAATTCGGTAGATCTCCCGAAAAATCGGGAGAAGTGAAAACACTGGTTTTAAAATTCTATTTTTATAAAGCGCCATCTATTTTTGTAGTGCTTCCTCGAACAACCGAAATTACTTTCTTGCCAAAAACTAACCTAGAACAAAAGGAAGAAGATTCAGTCTTAATGGTCCATATTACAGATAGTAATTACAATGGCTGATTAAAAAGTCCTTAATAGTTAAAATCCAAGGAGTTTAAACAAAACGAAAGGATCAACAAGTACATTTTTAGAAGAAGTATTGTTTTTACTCTCTTATCATTTCAGTCAATTCTATCGCACTAAAGAAGTTGTAAATGCGTCTCATCGTGCTGTGGGATAAAGAAAAATCTTAAGCATTTTTAATTCTTTAATCTCCATTAATTTGATTGGGGCAGACTTTTAGACTATTAGACATATACAAAAAAGTGTGTCCCAATTAGCAAAATTGTTTATGTGTCATTCTCTCCCCTCAGCCACCCACCAGACCTCCAAAATATATTCCATCCACATCACCACTTCTTCTATCCTGACCTTAATTAATTTCTTTTTATTTTTGGATTCTTTTCCTCATGGGGAAATAAATAACAGTTTGACATTCTAATGGCGGGATAGGCTAAATTGAGATTTACAGGACTCTAATTTTATTGAGTTTGGCCTTTCACACACCTTCTCTTATTGTTATTGTTAATATTTATTGTAAAACGCACTATTTCTTATCTAATTTTGGTTATTTCTGAATAAAAAGACTGGATTTCAATTTTTGGTTGTACCATCTTGCCATTTTTGGTCCTTGTTGTTATTATATTCAACAACAAGATATTATGGTTGCTGATCATAGTAAGTGATATAACTTGTGTGTTGTTGCAAAAACAAAAAACATGAGAATTCGTTTATCATTTTAGCATTCTATCTCTAAGTAATTATTGTTAACAGAGAAAATATCGATTTTTAATATTTTAAATATCGATATCGATCTCACCAATTGTCGTTTTTCATTCTCAGTGAATTAATGATACCCAACTACAAATTAACGTAATAATTAAAAAAGAATTTATTAGGAACATTAGTACAATATCAAAGCTAAATTAATGAAGTAAAGCAAGAAGTAAGTAATGGTTCTGCGCTAACACTTATTTTTCGCAATATAAAACTTATTATAAGCTATATGTAATTAAGAATGAAATATTTGTATATATATATTTTTTACATATCTCAGTAAAAATAAGAAGAAAGAGAGACATGGGCGGAAAATAAGCAACACACACGGAACTAAACATCCTACGAAGGTGTAAATTTCCTCTGAAGGTGAAGCTGTCTTTTGAATTCAGCAGACTGGTAATGTCTGAATTTCTAAAGAAGAAAAGCACTGTCATATTATTGATTATTTATTATTATGGTTCATCATGGCAGCGCTCGCAAAAATTGGACACTGCCCTGAAAACTTCATAATTTTGAAACAACCAATGCAAAAATCTTGGCAAATTGTGGTTTTTAGATATGAATAAACCTAAGATGGATTTAAGGGGCATAAAATATTTGTATTTTGGTGCCCTTAGTAATTTAAGGCATTACATTTCGAAAAGAACTGCTGCAATCTCTTATACCAACTTTAGCTAATAATGTGAATCACCCACTGCTGAACAATTTTATGTAAAATATTACTTTAAAGATTCAAAGTAATTCACCAAACAGTATTAGAGACTATTCCAGAGGAAAAAATGAGCTTAGCAAAGTCGGGAGGGAATAAAACTAAGCTTCCTTGAAATCGGAGGTCAAATTTAGGGACAGAGACTTCTCCAGGAGTCTCCAGGTCTCTTGTTGTCCTGGCCCAAATCATTCATTCTGTCCTGGCCCAGAATCTTTCAGATAAGACAGATTCTTTTTTTGGCAGCATTAACGGAGGTGATTTTTATTTCATTATATTAGCTCCTTTAGGTAAAATTTTCTTCGTTAATTGATCATTCCCTGTAATATATTAAAGTTTTTAATTTTTCCTTAATAGTATAATCTGTTTTCTTAAAATTGTTAAATAGTTAATTACCAAACAGTTCATGGTAAAGAACTGTAAGTAAGGAGTGACCCGGCTCAATAGTAACCGAAACTGTAGAAAACGGAACTTTGATACCAATTCGATACATCAAAAGAATCATTTTTTAATGTTGATTTCAAATATATAAGTTTTATCGAGTTTAGTCAGACCTATCAAAAGCAACGTACCTGAGAATATTTTGAAGATTTTCGAAAAAAGGACAGTGTACCCCTTAAAAACTATAGCATCCAAATAGAAATTACACCATCATATTCAACGTATCAGAGAACCCTACTTAAGAGGTTTCAAGCTCCTATCTACAAAAATGTAGAATTTTGCGTTTTTTGCCATAACAAATATCACGTATGCGTGTTTTTTTTTTTCAGGGGTGATCGTATCGACCCAGTGATCCTAAAATATTTTTTGAGGGCTCAGTCCAACGTAAATTAAAATTTATAGGTCCTATTTTAAGTGAAAAAAAATGGAGGACAACTAGGCTCCCTCTCACGCTTAATTTGTCACAAAGTCATTCGATCAAAATTTGGAGATAGTCATTTTGTTCAACATTTTCGAAAATATTATAACTCTTTCTGTTAGGATGATTTAAGCCCCCCGACGTCCCCGGGGGGAGGGCTGAGTTATTAACTTTAGCCAATGTTAAAATATAGCATTCGTTATTGGGAAGTATACAGACGTTTTCAGGGGGGATTTTTTCTGGTGGGGGGGGGGGGTGTGGAGTGGGTCGAGGGTTATGTGGGAGGATCTTTCCATGAAGGAAGTTTTCTTGGGGGAAGGGACACTGCTATGAAGGGGGCGCCGGATTTCCCAGCATTATTTAAAAAAAGATCAGAAATTATATATAAAAAAAACAAGTTTTTCAACTGAAAGTAAGGAGCAACATCAAAACTTAAAACGACAGAAAACATTACGTGTATGATTGGGTTCACCCCCTAGTCAATACCTCACTCTTTAAGCCAAAGACTATTTAGTACTTCTATAATATCTATTTATTCTAATTAACGGCCTTTGTGATTAAGGGTCATTTTTAAAGAATTGGAAGAAAATTCAAACTTTAGCTTGAAGAGCAAGGTGTTGACTAAGGGGCAACCCTCTAATATACGTATTAAAAAGATATTAACATAGAAGTTCTTTACGTAAGTTAATTCATAAGTTACGAATATTTATTACTAATAAAAACATTCGTAAATAAAATTAAACAAGTTTCCGGAAAGCCATTTAACAAAATAAAAGTAAAATGAACGTTAAAATTTTGTTTTAATTATTTATTTACTATGAGCCAAAATTAAAACCTTTATTAATTAAAAAAAATTAAAAAATAAAATAAAAAAAAACAAGTTTTTTTAACTGAAAGTAAGGACCGACGTTAAAACTTAAAAAGAACAGACATTATCCAGTATATTACCGGGGCTGTCCCCTCGCCTCGCTCTTTACGATAAAGTTTGACTGTCTCCCCACTTTTTTTTAAAAATTGAAAACTTTAGAGTACATAGCGAGTAGGTCAATAATTCATTGACGCATTGTAAAACCAGTTTTTCTCGTTAGTCTCTTTCAGCTTAGCCTGAGACAAGACAAAGAGAAGTGATAGAATAGATGGAAAATAAGGGAATAGATGGGAAATGGGCAATATATTTACACGTTAGGGGTGGGGGTAAAGTATTTGGACAGTGTGAAGTTAGAACAACTCTTACTACTTAATATGCAGAATAATTGTACCTAACACATTAGGCACGCAGACGCTCTACTTTACCCCTCCCCCCTTATGTGTAAATATATAGCCAAAATTTGCTTCTAAAGTATTATATTTTCATCATAAGGTATATTTCATTAGGATTGAGCGTCAGAGAAACAGGTATAACTTAGAAGAAGAATATTAGGTCGGGTGTATATTATGCAAGCAGCAATAATGATGATATAGGGACGAAAACAAGAAAATGTATGGAACAATGAAGAAATAAATAAAATATAAAGTAAACAACAACTAGGATAGTTTTCAGCCAATGAATAACGAAGGCAAAGAAGGTATTTCGGCAAAGACATCGGCTGAGCAGTCCTCAGTGCAAGAAAAAGAAGAAAAAAAGTGATATAAAAGAGGATTTGCATATAAAAGAACACGAGTGTTTATAGCTAGTGTGACATCAGAACGTGTTTGTACATTAAATTAGTCAGTACCACAAAAACTTTTGAACTATAAAAAGTGCACTAAACTTACCTAAGCGATTTTACAAGTAAAAACATATGAGGTGAACGTCCATTTGTTTATTGGAGTTGATAAATATAAAATTAGTGAACAGACAAACAAAGGTAAAAAATATCATCCAAACTGAAATTATTCAAATAAATGTAAAAAAAAAATAAAGCTTTTTGCGACTCATTACACTTTAAAATGATTACTTATGTACATATCACAGAATTAAGCATTGTAAAAAACGTTTCAAACCAAAAATAAACTTATAACGTTGTATTTTACAGTTTCCAAACTTTAGTCCAAATTTTGCAGCTAATTGACTAATGTTAACACAAGCAGCAGAATGTAGAAGACTGTTAAAAGAGAAACCTCAAATTCAGCCCTAAAAAAATATTAATAATTATAATAATAAAAAATCAAGCACTTTTCCGAAAAGGTTTGTCGATGCAAGATCGTTTTGCCAAACAGGCATAATTTGTTGATTTAAAAGTTTTTCCTTCAATAAGCTTTTTAATGCATTCAAAATACGGTAAAGTGATTTTTATGATAAAACTACAATTCAGTTATTTCTGCACATAAAAAAATAATATATAGCCAATGCTTCCATTGCCCCAAATTTTCCGGGGTTACCCCAAAAGAAAATTGGGTTCGCCAAGATCTCCCCAAATATTAACGTTAACGGAAATCGACGGCTTGTATTTCATATTAACTTCCGTGTATTCACAAATCTTTATTCCTAGACATAAGAAAATAAGGCTATTGTAATTTTTCTTTTTTATGTATTTCAATTGCGAGTGAGAATGTATTGATATAAATTTATCATAAACTTAAAGGAGCTGACAGATCTTGGAGAAACTAATTTTCACCCGGAGAAACTCAGGGGAACCAGAAAGTGATAGTGGGAGCACTGTAAATAACACCCTTATGGTGCTAATTAGTTAAGACTCAATTAACTAATCAATTAATAAGGGCTTTTAAATTACTACAGCAGAAAAGTGAATGACATAATATTTGGGCAATATTTTTTCAAGGTCTGGGGCAACAGTTTTATAGGGAAACACCCCGTCCCTTTAAAAAGAAAAATTTTAGTCTATCGTAATATATTTTTCCAAATTTTACCACCTGCACATAGGAAAGGATATTGATTCCTCCCCCCAAGCATTGCCACAAATATTAAGAAAACACTATAATGGCTGATGCCAGATGGGGATAAGTTTTTTAATTTGGTTAGGAAAAATCAAAGTTAACAATTTTCAACTCAAAATAACTAAGTCAAAACTTTGTTTCATATTGTTTACTATTAGCTATATAGGGTTTAAAAGAGACACCGGCACATCAGAAATAATGATGAAAATTGGCAGAAATTAGCATCCATATCTACAATGATTTAATAAGCAATTTTTTGAATTTTCCAGTCACAAGCCTCCTGCCATCCTAGAATGGTGTTCTTGACTTCGGGGGCGTCGTTTTGGGGGTGGCAAGGGGGGGGGGCAGTTGCCCCCTAATAATGTAGCGAGAGAAAATACTATCCATCCCATGCCCTTTGACTATCCAATTATGGACCCCTCTTGTCCCCGCCCCCCCCCCCCCTCAATAAAATGCTGGAGAATCACCCCAGCTTGTTTTCTTGGAAGGTACTAGACTATACAAATCTGTATTTGCGTTGACAAACTTTGAGCTTGAATGTGATTAACTAATTAAAGTATTTTTGAACATAAAAAAGAAACTAGGGCGGCATGTAAATTGATTCAAAATGTTAGAATTCTAATAGCTATATTTTTTCGCATCCCCTAATCCCTCAACGTAGGTGAGATCATAAACTATGAGACATTTTAATAAAAAAAAAAAGATAACTGATTTCAATTTTTTGTATTTTAAAATAATTCATACTGCTTAATAATTCAAAAAATAAGGATTACCAAAAATTTAAATAAGGCAAAAATAGAAATCTATATTTCTGTTAATAATTGAAAAATTCTCTTTGAGAGTCTGAGGGTTTACGTTTATGTTTTATGACAACAGAAACTAAATGGATTCAAGTTTTGGGGTTTGTTCCCAACCCCATTCCCCTAAGGGACATCCTATATTATAATGCATTTTTGTTAGTCAATTATGATTTTAAATGGTTGATTTCAATGAGTCCAATCCTAAAATCCTTCATATTGCTTACTATTTAAAAAATATTATATATAATATAACATTTCAGACTGTGTCTAATGGTATAAATAAGCCTAAATCCTATTAGATCGAATATAATCAAAAGTTCATTCCGATCCCATAAATTAAAAAAAAAAAAAATCAAAAAACACTAATGAGCCATGGAATTTTGCTGCATAGCACACCCTTTGTCAGTGTTTTATAAAAAAATATGTACTTTCTTAGTTTGTCTTCCATAGATACGTTGTAAAGCATTGGCAGCATGCCAACTAATCACGTGTCAACTAGAAAAAAAATTCTTTGACTCACATTCAGAAAAAATCTATAAATAAGTCCTTTATCAGTGAAGTTCGATTAATTCTTCACCAGAACATTTAGGCGTGAACGTTACTTTCACGTCTCTTGACAATAGCAACGCTTTCAAGTAGATTTATTTATTTGCTTCGGCACGCATGGATTCAATTTTAGCACAAATTTTCAAAGCAGGCCCTAGTTTCATATTCATGGCAGACATCACATGATCAGCTTTGAGCAGCATTAGTGCCTGACCATCAATATCCTGAACCAGAAACTCGTCTGCATATTCATCACAACCAGGTAAGTTTCGAACAAATTCGGCAGCGTCACGAGCCTAAAAATAAATATAATAAAAAAAATAGAGAAAAAGACTCCTTTAAGATTGTTGTGCATCGTTCTGATGATTACGCATAATCATCACAATCAAGTAATTAAAACGACCACATCAAGGTTTTTAAAAAGAAACAATTGAAGATTTTAATGCAGGTTGTGTATCTTCGAGATGGTTATGCACACTAATCACAGTCAGGCAATTAAAAAAGAACACACCAGGTTACCAAAAAAGAAATTTTGAAGGTTGTTGTGCATCGTTGTGATCGTTATTCGTATTCATCACAACCATGTAATTAAAAAAAGAACACCAAGTTATTAAAAAATACACCTTTGAAGATTGCAGTGAAGGTTGTGCATTTTTTGGCAGGTTGTGTATTATTGTAAAAATTATGTATATGCATCACATCCAGGTAGTTAAAGACTCCACCAGGTTATTACAAAAGAAGTCTTTGAAGATTATTGTACGTTGTTCTGGTGGTTATGTATACTCATCATTCATCGCAACCAGGAACTTAAAAGAGAGCTCACCAGGTTACTAGAAAACACACCTTTGAAGGTGATTGTGAAGTTCGTGTATCGTTGGACAGGTTGTTTATTATTGCGAAAATTATGCATTTTCATCACAACCAGGTAATTAAAAAAGGAATCTTTGAAGATTTTTGTGAAGGTTGTGTATTATTGTAAAGATATTAATCATAGCCAGGTAAGGTTTGAAGTAGCTTGGTGACATCGCAAGCCTAATCGGAAGTAAAATAAAAAGAATTACTAAAGAAAACACCTCTCTGAACGGCAAAAGCAAGCAACGTTAGAACAGTTAAATACTGTCTAGGTCCAGAAGCTAACCGTTTGCTGAAAAGTTAGTCAACCTCAAACTTCTCAAAGGCATTCAAGTTGGAATATAGAATTGAATATACAAATATCTTTGGTATTATTTACAAACAGGCTTTTGGCAGTTTTGGCGCCTGCATTGACAGGCTCTGAAAATTAAGGCTTTTACAGTCCTGACTAACATATAGTAGTAGACAAAGCTAAGTTTATGGGCAATGCCAGATTTAAAGCTTTGGTGTTTCTAGGCCCAAGCGTTTTACCTCCGTTTTTGTGGAATTTTCGGAGAAATCCCCGAAAATTTGCCCTAAATATTTGCTCTGAATCTTACATCACAGATGAACTAAAATTTATTAGAGACATACTTTTTGGAAGCGGTTATCCTATTGTCTTTATTAACAATACAATTAGCCGAAGATTTTCAAGACAAACCCGTAAAATTAAGGGTCTTTTGCAATGTGAAGTTCCCGTCAAGCCCTCAAATACAATTTACCTTCCATATATTCCAAAAGTCACCACAGGTTTAAAAAAAAGTTTGCACACAAAATAATTTTTATGTCGTATTTACAAATAATTTTAAAATCATGAATTTCTTAAATTCTGGTAAAGATATAACCCCAGTTATTTGCCAGAGAGGGGTTTATCAAATACCATTTGACTGTGTCCATTTTTATGTTGGTAGAACCCATCAAAATTTAGAAAGACGCCTGAAACAACACAAAGATGACATAACTAAAGCTTTAAATTCTAATAGTACAAATATTTCCTTTGATTCTGCTTTAAGCAGTCACATATATGATAACCCTAGTCATAAAATGCTTTTTGAAGAAACTTGCCTTATTAGCAATGATTTAGGCATTATACAGGTCGTTCGAGAGGCAATTGAAATTAAAATCGAAATAAATAGTAATATTTCTTTAAATAGAGATTTGGGGGAATATTCGATTAATGCCCTATACACAAATTTAACTAAAAATGATTTGACTAATTATATTAAAAAACCAGTAAATAACTCCACTCAACCTATTACGAATAGACCTTCTAGGCTGGCTGCCAAGAAGGCGAGATTAGCTTTAAAATCTTGTCTGTAAGTATTTCAATTCCATCTGAATGAATTGTTCTCTGTCCATTTCGTTTGGAGTACCAGTCCAGGTTGGAGGTTTCGTTTGGAGTACCAGTCCAGTCCAGAAGTAATGATATTAGGGCTATTTTAAAACTTTTTTAAACTGTTTCAATGATTGAATTTTAATGTAAGTTTCTTTTATAGTTTTTTTATTCCTTTGTTTTGCTGAGGACGGCCCTTGGATATAGGGTCGAAATATTCATTTAAAGTTGCGTTCCACTGTCTTGTATAAAAAAATTCCCTGTTGTTAGTAGAAAGGGGTCATGAGGTCCCACGCCCACACCAAATATGGGCATAGAGTCCATAGGGAGATGGTTTTTGTCAGTGAGAATGAAAAAATAGAATTTTTCTCACTTGAAAAAACAGGAATTTTCTCACATTTATGGATGTTTCTTGGACGGTTATGTGTGTCAGTCAATTTATTTGATGTTTTTCATGGATGTCAACATCAATTTATGTCTGTTTTATGGTTTTTGTCAGTGAGAATGGAAAAACAGGAATTTTCTCACTTTGATGGATGTTTTCTGGATTATGTCTGGAAGGTGATGTCAAGATTGATTGATTTGTCATGAAAAAGGAATGGGTGAAGTTCATTAATGTCTTTGATGTATTTCCAAGAGAATTGTTTCCGGGGCAAAGTTTATTAATATCTTTGGAGTTCGATCAGAAGAATTGTTTCCGGGGCAAAGTTTTTTAATGTCTGACAGATGATGTCATGGTTGATTGATTTGTCACGAAAGGGGAATTAATTTGTTGTTTCTAAGGGGAATTATTGATTCACGACAGGGGAATTAATTTGTTGTTTCTAAGGGGAATTATTGATTCAGAAAAGGGTTTCCAAGTAATTTGAAATGTGACAGCGCAGGGATGTCAAAAATAAAAGGAACAAGCAGAAATTACGTTTAGGGATTATTTGGACGAAACCGTTTTAGACATTTTAGGGAATTATTTCGGCGAAACAGTTAGAGACATTTTAAAAGATGATTTTAGAAGAGGTTTTTAGAAGAGGATTTGAGGGTGAAACTCTGTGGTCGTTATAATACACAAGTTGTATTTGAACAGTGTTGTGAGGTCCTCTAGCCCAGCCCCAAAGGGCCCCGACCCCCTACCCCTACCCCAAAGGGCCCCCGACCGCCCTACCCTAACCCCAAAGGGCCCCGACCCCCCTATCCCAACCCTGAAGGAACCACCCGGCCTCCAAAGGCCCCTGAGCCCCCAAGGCCCCCTGCCCCCTCCCCCTCCCCCAAACAGCCCCCTCCCCATTTTTTTAATACTTTTTTGTGTACTTGAGACACATAAGGAACCCCACATTTCAAAAGCCATTATTATATCTTTTCAGAACAAGTTTTTTTCTTAATGTCCTTCCTAAACCCATTTTAGAAGTTGAAGTAGTCATCTTTTTCCACACAACTTTACTTTACGACTTTTTGAATACCCAAACATCAAGCAATACTTTTGAAAGGCTTTTCAGAACAAGTTCTTTACATAATTTTCTTCCTAAACCCATTTTACATGTTGAAGTACTTATGTTTTTCCCCACAGCTTTACTTTACCACTTTTTGCACATCCAAACATCAAGCAATACTTTCCAAACAAGTTTTCAGAAAAAGTTCTTTTCTTAATGTCCTTCCTAAACCAATTTTACAGTTGAAGTAGTTATCTTTTTTTCCCCACAACTTTACTTTACGACTTTTTGAATACCACAACATCAAGCAATACTTTTCAAATGCATTTCAGAACAAGTTTTTTCTTAATGTCCTTCCTAAACCCATTTTACAAATTGAAGTAGTCATCTTTTCCCCCACAACTTTACTATAAGGCTTTTCGAATACCCCAATATCAAGCAATACTTTTCAAAGGCTTTTCAGAACATGTTCTTTACGTAATTTTCTTCATAAACCCATTTTACAAGTTAAAGTACTTATCTTTTCACCCACAACTTTACTTTGCGACTTTTTCCACACCCAAACATTAAGCAATACTTTTCAAAAGACATTTCAGAGCAAGTTCCTTTCTTAATGTCCCTTCTAAACCCATTTTCCAACTTGAAGTACCTATCCTTTTCACCCAAAACTTTACTTTACGACTTTTTGCACACCTCAAGATCAAGCAATACTTTTCAAAAGGCATTTTAGAGCAACTTCTTTTCTTTATGTGGCTTCTAAACCAATTTTACAAGTTGAAGTACTTATCTTTTCCCCCACAACTTTACTTTACGACTTTTTGCACACCCAAACATCAAGCAATACTTTTCAAAGGCTTTTCGGATCAAGTTCCTTTCTTAATGTCATTCCTAAACCCATTTTACAAGTTGAAGAACTTATCTTTTTTCCCCACAACTTTACTTTACGACTTTTTGAATACCAAAACATCAAGCAATACTTTTCAGATGCATTTCAGAACAAGTTTTTTTCTTAATGTCCTTCCTAAACCAATTTGAAACCCATTTTACAAGTTAAAGTCCTTATCTTTTCACCCACAACTTTACTTTGCGACTTTTTTCCACACCCGAACATTAAGCAATACTTTTCAAAAGACATTTCAGAGCAAGTTCCTTTCTTAATGTCCCTTCTAAACCCATTTTCCAACTTGAAGTACCTATCCTTTTCACCCAAAGCTTTACTTTACGACTTTTTGCACACCTCAAGATCAAGCAATACTTTTCAAAAGGCATTTTAGAGCAACTTCTTTTCTTTATGTGCATTCTAAACTAATTTTACAAGTTGAAGTACTCATCTTTTTCACCCACAACTTTACTTTACGGGTTTTAGCATACCCCAACACCAAGCAGTACTTTTCAAAAAGCATTTCAGAACAAATTCTTTACGTAATGTCCTTCCTAAACCAATTTTACAACTTTGAAGTACTCATCTTTTTCACCACAACTTTACTTTACAACTTTTTGCACACCTCAAGATCAAGCAATACTTTTCAAAAGACATTTCAGAGCAAGTTCCATTCCTAATGTCCTTCCTAAACCCATTTTACAAGTTGAAGCATCCATCCTTTTCACCCACAACTTTACTTTACAGCTTTTTGAATGCTCCAACACCAAGCAATACCTTTCAAAAGGCATTTCAGAGCAACTTCCTTTCTTAATGTCCCTCCTAAACCTATTTTCCAACTTGAAGTACCCATCCTTTTTGCCCACAACTTTACATTACAGCTTTTTGGATACCTCAACACCAAGCAATATTTTTCAAAAGGCATTTCAGAACAATTTCTTTTCTTAACGTCCTTCCTAAACCCATTTTACAAGTTGAAGTACCCATCCTTTTCACCCACAACTTTACTATACTGCCTTTTTGAATGCTCCAACACCAAGCAATACTTTTCAAAGGGCATTTCACAACAAGTTCTTTTCTTAATGTCCTTCCTAAACCCATTTTACAGTATTTTTTAAAACTTTTTTACGTATCTTAAAATGACATGAAAAATGCTTACGGCTCTACCAATCGTACTCTGTGCTTGTTCATAGATACGACGCGGCTTTCTAACTGTTACTCTATGGTAGGTTATCGACACTACCTAGTTTATTGCATGCATTAAATCAGTATTTTTTACACAGTGGAAGGATAAACACACAATTCATATCTGTAAAAAAGTGAAGATGAATTATTTGACGAAAGTATGTGCACATGATAAAATCATCTTTGTGTTGAATGCTGACAAGGAGAAATACCTGAACTATTAAACGAGTGCAAGTGGTAATACTATTAGAAATGTATGCATGCGTTGTCATGACAGTGAGAAGTTAGATTTCTGTGGAGTACCCAAGAATTTCAATCGTGTAAACGGTGGATATGCGAGGGTAACATTACCAGAGAAATTAGTGCTCAAAGAGAATGCAAACTTAAAAATAATTGTTGATGATCGGGGACAACTCCTTGCTACTGTTGCTGGTAACACATTACCTGTTGATACATCCTATCATCATCTTTCCGGTATTAGCATTTTAAAGAGAACAAGAAGAAGACAAGCATACTCCTGCAATAATGTCATTAATCATATCTTGTCAATATGCCAAAACTGCCATCTATTTAAAAATAATGTGACCATAGACAGTGAAATCGCAGGCAGAATAAAAAGGACATTAGCAGACAATATCATCAATGAATGTAAAGATGAATTGACGGAAAGTGAAGCGCAAGTGTACTAATAATGTATAATAATGTATTTAACGTATTTTTGTATTAATATTCTACATGTCATTATTTCATTAAAAATATCTTATGCATTATTTTGTTAAGTTTTCATTACTTTTAGTGTATGCTAGAACGTCAAACGTTCAGAATATCTATTAAAAAGATCATAGATGAAAGAAAAAGAAGTTTTAGAGATAAAGGTACTACTAGCAGACTCAATTTTTCATATAAGATAGAAAAGTTCAAGTTCTCTTCTGAATTTTACCATAGAACACAATTCATTTATAATTTCACCAGAGAAAATAAAAAGCTTCCACTTCAGTTTTAGGTTCACCAAGACATAATAATTTAAAGTTCACTTCTAAATTTTTCCGTAGAAGATAGGAAAAGTTATACTATGATTGTGATTATTTTCCATGAAGATAAAAAGTTTCACTTTAATTCTAAATTTTCTTAAATTCAATTCCGATCTTTCTCAATGAGTCAAATTTAAAGTTCTGTTCCAAATATTTTCCCGGAAGAAGAAAAGGTCCAAGACATAAAAAATTTAAAGTTCAGTTCTAAATTTTTCCGCAGAAGATAGGAAAAGTTATACTATGATTGTGATTATTTTCTATGAAGATAAAAAGTTTCACTTTAATTCTAAATTTTCTTAAATTCAGTTCCGACCTTTCTCAAAGAGATGAAAAAATTTACAGTTATGTTCCAAATATTTTTCCGGAAGAAGGAAAGTTCAACTTCGATTCTGAATTTTCTCAATGAAAATGAAATAAGTTATTGATCAACTCTATTTTCCCAAAATAATATAAAATTTTCCACTTCAATTCAGATTTTTCTCAGAGATGAAGAAATTTAAAATACTGTTCCAAATTTTTCTTAGAAGATAGAAAAGTTCAAGTTCTCTTCTGAATTTTAGCAAAGAACATAATTCAATTCTAATTTCTCCAGAGAAAATAAAAAGCATCTACTTCAGTTTTAAGTTCTCCAAGACATAAATAATTTAAAGTTCACTTCTAAATTTTTACATAGAAGATAGGAAAACTTATACTATGATTTTGATTATTTTCTATTAAGATAAAAAGTTTCGCTTTAATTCTAAATTTTCATAAATTCAGTTCCGACTTTTCTCAAAGAGATGAAAAAATTTAAAGTTCTGTTCCAAATATATTTCCGAAAGAAGAAAAGTTCAACTTCGATTCTGAATTTTCTCAATGAAAATGAAATAAGTTATTGATCAACTCTATTTTCCCAAAATAATATAAAATTTTCCACTTCAATTCAGATTTTTCTCAGAGATGAAAAAATTTAAAATACTGTTCCAAATTTTTCTTAGAAGATAGAAAAGTTCAAGTTCTCTTCTGAATTTTAGCAAAGAACATAATTCAATTCTAATTTCTCCAGAGAAAATAAAAAGCATCTACTTCAGTTTTAAGCTCGCCAAGACATAAATAATTTAAAGTTCACTTCTAAATTTTTACATAGAAGATAGGAAAACTTATACTATGATTTTGATTATTTTCTATTAAGATAAAAAGTTTCTCTTTAATTCTAAATTTTCATAAATTCAGTGCCGACTTTTCTCAAAGAGATGAAAAAATTTAAAGTTCTGTTCCAAATATTTTCCCGAAAGAAGAAAAAGTTCAACTTCGATTCTGAATTTTCTCAATGAAAATGAAATAAGTTATTGATCAATTCTATTTCCCCAAAATAATATAAAAAGTTTTCACTTCAATTCAGATTTTTCTCAAAGAGATGAAATAATTTTAAATACTGTTCCAAGTTTTTTTTAGAAGATAGAAAAGTTCAAGTTCTCTTCTGAATTTTAGCAATGAACATAATTCAATTCTAATATCTCCAGAGAAAATAAAAAGCTTCCACTTCAGTTTTAAGTTCACCAAGACATAAAAAATTTAAAGTTCACTTCCAAGTTTTTCATAGAAGATAGAAAAGTTAAAGTTCTCTTCTGAATTTTACCAAAGAACACAATTCAATTCTAATTTTTCCAGAGAAAATAAAAAGCTTTCATAGATTATTTTCCATGAAGATAGAAGTTTCACTTTAATTCTAAATTTTCTTAAATTCAGTTCCGACATTTCTCAAAGAGATGAAAAAATTTAAAGTTCTGTTCCAAATATTTTCCCGGAAGAAGAAAAGTTATACTATGATTGTGATTATTTTCTTTGAAGATAAAAAGTTTCACTTTAATTCCAATTTCCCCTAAAATAATATAAAAGTTTCCACTTCAGTTCAGATTTTTTCTCAAAGAGATGAAAAAATTTAAAATACTGTTCCAAATTTTTCTTAGAAGATAGAAGAGTTCAAGTTCTCTTCTGAATTTTAGCAAAGAACATAATTCAATTCTAGTTTCTCCAGAGGAAATGAAAAGCTTCCACTTCAGTTTTAAGTTCACCAAGACATAAAAATTTAAAGTTCACTTCTAGATTTTTCCGTAGTAGATAGGAAAAGTTATACTATGATTGTGATTATTTTCCATGAAGATAAAAAGTTTCACTTTAATTCTAAATTTTCTTAAATTCAGTTCCAACTTTTCTCAAAGAGATGAAAAAATTTAAATTTCTGTTCCAAAATTTTCTTAGAAGATAGGAAAAGTTATACTTTGATTGTGAATATTCCTCACGAAGATATAGAACACCACTTTTATTTTGAGTTTTCTCGAAGAAGGGCAAAATGTACAAGTTCTCTTCTGAATTTTCTTAGAGAAGAAAAAAAAAGTTAGCTCAATTCTGAAATTTACCAATGAAAATGAAAAAGCTTCCATTTCAGTTCCTAATTTCTCAAAGACATAAAAAATTTAAAGTTCAATTCTAAATTTTTCCATAGAAGATAGGAATGGTTATACTATGTTTGTGATTATTTTCCATGAAGATAAAGTTTCACGTTATTTCTAATTTTTCCTAAATTCAGTTCATTCATCTAACCATCAAAATCAATAGGTTAGGTTAGGTATAAATAAATATTAATAAATAATTAGAAACACTTTAAGCTATAAGACTATAAGCTATAACACGCTAAGCTATTAGACACTAATCTATAAGACTCTTAGCAATAAGAATCTAATATATAAGACTCTAAGCTTAAAGACATTAAGTTAGAAGACTCTAAGCTATTATAATCTAAGCCATAAAACTCTAAGATATAAGAGTCTGAGATAAAAGAATTTAAGCTATATGACTCTAAGCTATAAGACTCTAAGATATAATATTCTAAGCTATAAGACTCTAAGATATAGGATTCTAAGCTACACGACTATGAGATAAAAGCATCTTAGCTATAAGACTAAAATATAAGACTCTAAGCTATAAGAATCTAAGCTATAAGACTCTAAGATATAAGACACTAAGCTATAAGACTCTCAGCTATAAGACTCTAAGCTATAAGACACTAAGCTATAAGACTCTAAGCTATAAGACTCTAAGCTAAAAGACTCTAAGCTAAAAGACTCTAAGATAAAAGAGTCTAATCTATATGACTCTGTGGTATAAGACTCTAAGCTATAGGACTCTAAGCTATAAGACTCTAAGCTATAAGACTATGATCTATAAGACTCTAAGCTAAAAGACTCTAAGCTTTAAGACTCTAAGATATAAGACTTTAAGCTATAAGACTCTAATCTATAAGAATCTGAGCTATTAGACTCTAATCTATAATACTCAAAGCAATAAGACTCTAAGCTATAAGACTCTAAGCTATAAGACTCTAATTTATAAGACTCTAAGCTATAAGAATCTAAGCCATCAGACTATAATATATAAGACTCTTAGCTATAAGACTTTAAGCTATAATACACTAATCTGTAATACTATGAGATATAAGACTATAAGATAAAGTGCTCTAATATCTACGACTATAATATATTATATTCTAAGATGGAATCGTATCAGCTGTAAGACTGAGCTATAATACACGACTATAATAGGCTTTGAGGTATAATACTATAAGAAGAAAGATTCTAAACCATAAGACTCTAAGCTATAAGACTCTAAGCTATAAGACTCTAAGGTATAATACTCTAAGCTGTAAGACTCTAAGCTATAAGACTCTAAGCTATAAGACTCTAAGCTATAAGACTCTAAGCTATAAGACTCTAAGCTACAAGACTATAAGATATACGACTATAAGCTAAAAGACTCTAAGCTATTAGCCTCTAATCTATTAGACTCTAAGCTATAAGACTCTAAGCAATATAAATCTAAGCTATAAGACTCAAAGCTATAAGACTCTAAGTTATAAGACTCTAAGCTATAAGCCTCTAAGCCATAAGACTCTTAGCTATTAGACTCTGAGCTATAAGACTTTAAGCTATAAGACTCTAAGCTATAAGACTCTAAGCTATAATATTCTAAGCTATAAGACTCTAAGCTATAAGACTCTAAGCTATAAGACTCTGAGCTATAAGACTCTAAGCTATAAGACTCTAAGCAATAAGACTCTAAGCTATAAGACTCTAAGCTGTAAGACTCTAAGCTAAAAGACTCTAAGCTATAAGACTATAAGCTAAAATAATTTAAGCTGTAAGACTCTAAGCTCTAAGACTCTAAGCTATACGACTCTAAGCTACAAGACTCTAAGCTATAAGAATCTAAGCTATAAGACTCTATGCTATAAGACTCTAAGTGATAAGACTCTAAGCGATCAGAATCTAAGCCATAAAACTCTTAGCTATAAGACTCTTAGCTATAAGAATATAAGTTATAAGACTCTAATCTATAAGACTCTAATCTATAAGATTCTAAGCTATAAGACTCTAAGCTATAAGACTCTAAGCTATAAGATTCTAAACTATAAGACTCTTAGCTATAAGACTAAGATATAATACTCTAAGCTATAAGACTCTAAGATATAAGACTCTAATCTATAAGACACTAAGCTATAAGACTCTCAGATATAATACTATAAGCTATAAGACTCTAAGCTATAAGACTCTACGCTATAAGACTCTAAGATATAAGACTCTAATCTAAAAGACTATAAGATAAAAGAGTCTAAGCTATAAGACTCTAAGGTATACGACTAAGCTATAAGACTCTAAGCTATAAGACTCTAAGCTATAAGACTCTCAGCTATAAGACTCTAAGCTAAAAGACTCTAAGCTATAAGACTCTAAGATATAAGACTCTAATCTATAAGACTATAATATATAATATTCTAAACTATAAAACTAAGCTATAATACTCTAAGCTATATGATTATAAAATATAACACTCTAAGCTATAAGACTAAGCTATAAGACTCTAAGCTATACTACTTTAAGCTATAGGACTCTAAGCTATAACACTCTAAGCTGTTAAACTATAAGCTATAAGACACTAATATATAAGACTCTAATATATAAGTATCTATGATATAATACTCTAAGTAAAAAGACTCTAAGATAAAATACTGTAATCTATTAAACTAATATATAATACTCTATGATATAAGAAACTAATATTTAAGAATCTAATCTATAAGACTCTAAGCTATAAGACTCTAAGCTTTAATACTCTAAGCTTTAAGACTCTAAGCTATAAGACTCTAAGCTATAAGACTCTAAGCTATAAGACTTTAAGCTATAAGACTCTAAGCTATAAGACTCTAAGCAATAAGACTCTAAGCTATAAGACTTTAAGCTATAAGACTCTAAGCTATAAAACTCTAAGCTATAAAACTCTGAGCTATAAGACTTTAAACTATAAGACTCTAAGCTATAAGACTCTAAGCTATAAGACTTTAAGCTATAAGACTATAAGCTTTAAGACTCTAAGCTATAAGACTCTAAGATATAAGACTCTAATCTATAAGACTCTAAGCTATAATACTCTAAGCTATAAGACTCTAAGCTATAAGACTCTAAGCTATAAGACTCTAATCAACAATACTCTACGCTATAACTCTCTATTCTATAAGAATATAATCTATAAGACTCTAACCTATAATACTCTTAGCTATAAGACTATATGATATAAGACTCTAATCTATAAGACTCTAATCTATAAGACTTTAATCTCTAAGACAAATCTATAAGACTCTAAGATATAATACTCTAAGCTATAAGACTATAAGCTATAAGACTAGGCTATAAGACTCTAAGCTATAAAACTCTAAGCTCTAAGACTATAAGCTATAAGACTCTAATCTATAAGACTTTCAGAAATAAGACTCTCAGATATAAGACTATAAGATATAATACTCTAAGCTATAGTACTCTAAGCTATAAGACTATAAGCAATTGTAATATAAGATACAAGACTCTAAGCTATAAGTCTCTAAACTATAATACTCTTATCTATACGGCTCTAATCCGTAAGACTATATGATATTACTCTATAAGCTGTCAGACTCTACGCTATGAAACTATAATCTGTAAGACGCTGAACTATAAAACTGTAAGGTATAAGAATGTAAGATCTACGCCTCTAAGCGATAATACTCTGAGCTATAATACTCTAATCTTTAAGACAAAAAGCTATAATACTCTGAGCCATAAGACTCTAAGCTATAAGACTATAATATATAATACTTTAAGCTATTAGACATAGCTATAAGACTCTAAGCTATAAGACTCTAAGCTATAAGACTCTAAGATATAAGACTCGGCTATAATACTCTAAGATATAAAAATCTATGCTATAAGACTATAGGCTATAAGACTCTAAGATATAAGAGTTTAAGATATAAGACTCTAAGCTATAAGACTCTAAGCTATAAGACTCTAAGCTAGAAGACTCTAAGCTTTAGGACTATAAGCTATAAGACTCTAAGCTATAAGACTCTAAGCTATAAGACTCTAAGCTATAGGACTCTAAGCTACAAGACTCTAAGCTATACGACTCTAAGCTAGAATACTCTAAGCTGTAAGACTCTAAGCTATAAGACTCTAAGCTATAAGACTCTAAGCAATAAGACTCTAAGCTATAAGACTACAAGCTGTAAGACGCTAAGTTATAAGGCTCTAAGCTATAAGACTCTAAGCTATACGACTCTAAGCTATAAGACTCTAAGCTATAAGAATCTAAGCTTTAAGACTCTAAGCTATAAGACTCTAAGTCATAACACTTTAAGCTCTAACACTCTAAGCTATTAGACTCTAACCTATACGACTCTAAGCTACAAGGCTCTAAGAAACAAGAATCAAATCAGTAACGCACTAAGTTATAAGGATCTAATCCATAAGACTAGAAGATGTTTGACTATAAGCTGTAAGACTCTAAGCTATAAGTCTATAAAATATCAGTATACAAGATCTAAGACTAGAAGCTATAAGACTCTAATCTATAATACTCTAAGCTATAAGACTATAAGCTATAAGACTCTAAGCTATAAGACTCTAAGATATAATAATCTAAGCTATAAGACTCTAAGCTATAAGAATCTAAGCTATAAGCCTCTAAGACTATAAGACTAAAGGCTATAAGCCAATAAGCTATAAGACTCTAAGCTATAAGACTCTAAGCTATAATACACTAAGCTATAAGACTCTAAGCTATAAGACTCTACGCTATAAGACACTAAGCTATAAGACTCTAAGCTATAAGACTCTAAGCTATAAGACTCTTCGCTATAAGACACTAAGATATAAGACTCTAATCTATAAGACTCTAAGCTATAAGACTATAAGCTATAAGTCTCTAAGATATAAGACTCTAAGCTAAAAGACTCTAAGATAAAATACTCTAAGCTATAAGACACTAAGCTATACGACTCTAAGCTATAAGACTCTAAGCTATAAGACCCTAAGCTATAAGACTCTAAGCTATAAGACTCTAAGCTAAAAGACTCTAAGCTAAAAGACTCTAAGCTATAAGACTAAGCTAAAAGACTCTAAGCTCTAAAACTCTAAGCTATAAGACTATAAGCTATAAGACTCTAAGCTATAAGACTCTAAGCTATAAAACTAAGCTATAAGACAATGAGCTATAAGGCTCTAAGCTATAAGACTCTAAGATATAAGACACTAAGCTATAATACTATAAGCTATAAGACTCGGAGCTATAAGACTCTAAGCTGTAAGACTCTAAGCAATAAGACTCTAAGCTATAGGACTCTGAGCTGTAAGACTCTAAGCCTTAAGACTATAAGCTATAAGACTTTAAGCTATAAGACTCTAAGCTATAAGACTCTAAGCTATAAGACTAAGCTATAAGACTCTAAGCTATAAGACTCTCAGCTATAAGACTCTAAGCTATAAGACACTAAGCTATAAGACTCTAAGCTATAAGACTCTAAGCTAAAAGACTCTAAGCTAAAAGACTCTAAGCTAAAAGAGTCTAAGCTATAAGACTCTAAGGTATACGACTCTAAGCTATAAGACTCTAAGCTATAAGACTCTAAGCTATAAGACTCTGAGCTATAAGACTCTAAGCTATAAGACTCTAATCTATAAGACTCTTAGCTATAAGATTTTAAGCTATAAGACTATAAGCTATAAGACTCTAATCTATAAGACTCTAAGCTATAAGACTCTAAGCTATATGACTCTAAGCTATAAGACTCTAAGCTATAAGACTCTAAGATATAAGACTCTAAGCTATAAGAATCTAAGCAATAAGACTCTTAGCTATAAGACTCTGAGCTATAAGAATTTAAGCTATAAGACTCTAAGCTATAAGACTCTAAGCTATAATAATCTAAGCTATAAGACTCTAAGCTATAAGACTCTAAGATATAAGACTCTGAGCTATAAGACTCTAATCTGAAAGACTCTAAGCTATAAGACACTAAGATATAATAGTCTGAGCTATAAGACTCTAAGCTATAAGACTCTAAGCTATAAGACTCTATGCTATAAGACTTTAAGCTATAAGACTCTAAGCTATAAGACTCTGAGCTATAAGACTCTAAGCTATAAGACTCTAAGCTATAAGACTCTAAGCTATAAGACTCTGAGCTATAAGACTCTAAGCTATAAGACTCTAAGCTATAAGACTCTAAGCTATAAGACTCTAAGCTATAAGACTCTAAGCTAAATGACTCTAAGCTATAAGACTCTAAGCTATAAGAGTTTGAGCTATAAGACTCTAAGCTAAAAGACTCTAAGCTATAAGATTCTAAGCTATAAGACTCTAATTTATAAGACTCTAAGCTATAAGAATCTAAGCAATAAAACTCTTAGCTATTAGACTCTGAGCTATAAGACTATAAGTTATAAGACTCTAAGCTATAAGACTCTAAGATATAATATTCTAAGCTATAAGACTCTAAGCTATAAGACTCTAAGCTATAATACTCTGAGATATAAGAGTCTAAGATAAAAGACTCTAAGCTATAAGACTCTAAGCTATAAGACTCTTAGCTATAAGACTCTAATCTATAAGACTCTAATCTTTAAGACTCTAAGATATAAGACTCTAAGCTATAAGACTATAAGCTGTAAGACGCTAAGCTATTAGACTCTAAGCAATACGACTCGAAGCTATAAGAATCTAAGCTCTAATACTATAAGCGATAATACTATAAGCTATAAGACTCTAAGCTATAAGAATCTAAGCTATAAAACTCTTAGCTATTAGACTCTTAGCTATAAGAATTTAAGCTATAAGACTCTAAGCTATAAGACTCTAAGCTATAATAGTCTAAGCTATAAGACTCTAAGCTATAAGACTCTAAGCTATAAGATTCTAAACTATAAGACTCTTAGCTATAAGACTAAGCTATAAGACTCTAAGCTATAAGACTCTCAGCTATAAGACTCTAAGCTATAAGACTCTAAGCTATAAGACTCTCAGCTATAAGACTCTAAGCTATAAGACACTAAGCTATAAGACTCTAAGCTATAAGACTCTAAGATAAAAGACTCTAAGCTAAAACACTATAAGATAAAAGAGTATAAGCTATAAGACTATAATGTATAAGACTCTAATATATAATACTCTAAGCTATAAGACACCAAGCTATAAGACTATGAGCTATAAGACTCTAAGCTATAAGACTCTAAGCTATAATACTATAAGATATAATACTATGCTCTAATAAACTAAGATATAACATTCTAAGCTATAAGACTCTAAGCTATAAGACTCTAAGCTATAAGACTCTATGCTATAAGACTCAAAGCTATAAAACTAATCTATAAGACAATCAGCTATAAGGCTCTAAGCTATAAGACTCTAATCCATAAGACTATAATCCATAAGACTATAATCTATCAGACGATAATCTATAAGAATAAAAGCGATAAGACTCTACTGTCTCTGATTCTAAGCTATAAGACTATAATCTATAAGACTCTGATCTGTAATACTTTAAGCTAAAAGACTCTAAGCTATAAAACTCTGAGGTATAAGACTCTAAGCTATAAGACTCTAAGCTATAAGACTCTAAACTATAAGACTAAGCTATAAGACTCTAAGCTATAAGATTCTAAACTATAAGACTCTTAGCTATAAGACTAAGCTATAAGACTCTAATCTATACGACTTTAAGCTGTAAGACTATAATCTATAAGACTCTAATTTGCTAAACTATAAGATATAATAATCTAAGATATAATACTATAATATATAATTATAAAATATACAATAATCTAATCTAAAACAATATAATCTCAAAGACTGTAATAAATAAAAATCAGATATAATACTATAATATATATTAATCTAATATATAATACTCTAAGATATAAGAAACTAATCTATAATACTCTAAGCTATATGACTCTAATTTTTAAGACTCTAAGCTATAAGACTCTCAGCTATAAGACTCTAAGCTATAAGACTATAATCTATAAGAATCTAAGCTATAAGACTCTAAGCTATAATACTCTAAGCTATAAGACTTTAAGCTATAAGACTATAAGATATAAAACACTAAGCTATAAAACACTAAGCTATAAGACTCTCAACTATAAGACTCTCATATATAAGACTCTAAGCGATAAGGCTTTAAGATATAAGACTCTAAGCTTTATGACTCTAAGTTATAAGACACTAAGCTATAAGTCTCTAAGATATAAGACTCTAATCTATAATACTCTAAGCTGTAAGACTCGAAGCTATAAGTCTTTAATCTATAATACTCTAATCTATAATACTCTAAGATTTAATACTATAATCTATAAGACTCTAATATATAAGACTCTAATCTATAAGACTATAAGCTTTAAGACTCTAAGATATAAGACTCTAAGCTATAATACTCTAAGATATAAGACTTTAATCTATAAGACAAAGCTATAAGACTCTAAGATATAAGACTATAAGATCTAAGACTCTAATCTATAAGACTAGGCTATAAGACTCTAAGCTATAATAATCTTAGATATAAGACTATAGGCTATAAGACTCTAAGCTATAAGAGTTTACGATATAAGACTCTAAGCTATAGGACTATAAGCTATAAGACTCTAAGCTATAAGACTCTAAGCTATAAGACTCTAAGCTATTGGACTCTAAGCTACAAGACTCTAAGCTATACGACTCTAAGCTAGAATACTCTAAGCTGTAAGACTCTAAGCTATAAGATTCTAAGCTATAAGACTCTAAGCAATCAGACTCTAAGCTATAAGACTACAAGCTGTAAGACGCTAAGCTATAAGACTCTAAGCTATAAGACAAAGCTATAAGACTCTAAGCTATAATACTCTAAGCTATAAGACTCGAAGCTATAAGACTCTAAGCTATAAGACTCTAAGTCATAAGACTTTAAGCTATAGGACTCTAAGCTATAAGACTCTAAGCTATAAGACAAAGCTCTAAGACTCTAAGCTAAAAGACTCTAAGCTCTAATACTCTAAGCTATAAGACTAGGATATAAGACTCTAAGCTATAAAACTCTAAGCTCTAAGACTATAAGCTATAAGACTCTAAGCTATAAGACTTTAAGATATAAGACTCTAAGCTATAAGACTATAAGCTATAAGACTCTAAGCTAGAATACTCTAAGCTGTAAGACTCTAAGCTATAAGACTCTAAGCTATAGGACTCTAAGCTATAACACTCTAAGCTATTAGACTCTAAGCTACAAGACTCTAAGATATAAGACTCTAAGCTATAATACTCTAAGCTTTAATACTCTAAGCTATAAGATTATAAGCTATAAGACTCTAAGCAATAAGACTCTAAGCTATAAGACTACAAGCTGTAAGACGCTAAGCTATAAGGCTCTAAGCTATAAAACTCTAAGCTATAAGACTCTAAGCTATAAGACTCTAAGCTATAAGAATCTAAGCTATAAGACTCTAAGCTATAAGACTCTAAGTCATAAGACTTTAAGCTCTAACACTCTAAGCTATAAGACTCTAAGCTATAAGACTCTAATCTATAAGACTCTAAGCTATAAGAATCTAAGTTATAAGACTCTTAGCTATAAGACTATAAGCTATAAGACTCTAAGATACAAGACTCTAAGCTATAACACTCTAATCTATCAGACTCTAAGCTATAAGACTCTAATCTATAATACTCTAATCTATAAGACCCTAAGCTATAAGACTTTAAGCTATAAGACTCTAAGCTATAAGACTCTAAGCTCTAATACTCTAAGCTATAAGACTCTCATCTATAAGAATCTAAGATATAAGACTCTAAGATAAAAGACTAAGCTATAATACTCTAATATATAATAGTATAAGATATAATAATCTATGATGTAAGACTCTAAGATATAAGACTCTAAGCTATAAGACTCTAAGCTATAATACTCTAAGCTATAAGACTCTAAGCTATAAGACTCTAAGCTATAAGACTCTTAGCTATAAGACACTAAGATATAAGACTCTAATATATAAGACACTAAGATATAAGAATATAAGCTATAAGTCTATAAGTTATAAGACTATAAGATAAAATACTCTAAGCTAAAAGACTCTAAGCTATAAGACTCTAAGCTATAAGACTCTAAGCTATACGACTCTAAGCTATAAGACTCTAAGCTATAAGACACTAAGCTATAAGACTCTAAGCTAGAAGACTATAAGAGATAAGACTCTAATCTATAAGACTCTAAGCTATAAGACTAAGCTAAAAGACTCTAAGCTCTAAAACTCTAAGCTATAAGACTCTAAGCTATAAGACTCTACGCTATAAGACTCTAAGCTATAAAACTAAGCTATAAGACATTGAGCTATATGGCTCTAAGCTATAAGACTCTAAGATATAAGACTCTAAGCTATAAGACTCTAAGCTATAAGACTCTAAGCTGTAAGACTCTAAGCTATAAGACTCTAAGCTATAAGACTCTAAGCTATAAGACTCTAAGCTATAAGACTATAAGCTATAAGACTATAAGCTATAAGACTTTAAGCTATAAGACTCTAAGCTATAAGACTCTAAGCTATAAGACTCTAAGCTATAAGACTCTAAGCTATAAGATTCTAAACTATAAGACTCTAAGCTCTAAGACTTTAAGCTATAACACTATAATCTATATGTATAAACGATAGAAGACAATAAGATATAAGTAAACACTCTTTTAGAATCGAATGTATAAGTAGATTAGGTTTATTTCTATAAGAGCTATGAATCTCTTCCATTTGACTCTCCGCTATAATAATCTAATCTCTAACAATCTAATATCTAAGACTAAGCTATAATACTATAAGCTATAAGAATCTCAGATATAAGACTCTAATCTCTAACACTTTAAGCTATTAGACTCTAAGCTATAACACTCAAAGCATTAAGACTCTAAGCTATAATACTCTAAGCTATAAGACTATAACTTATAAGACTCTAAGCTATAATACTATAAGCTATAATACTCTAAGCTGTTAGACTCTAAGCTATAAGACTCTAAGCTATAAGACTCTAAGCTATAAGACTCTAAGCCATAAGACTCTAAGCTATAAGACTCTAAGCTATAAGACTCTAAGCTATAAGAATCTAAGCTATAAGACTCTAAGCTATATGACTCTAGGCTATACTACTCTAAGCTAAAAGACTCTAAGTTATAAGACTCTAAGCTATAAGACTAAGCTATAAGACTAAGCTATAAGACTCTAAGCTATAAGACTCTAAGCTATAAGACTATGCTATAAGACTATAAGCTATAAGACTCTAAGCTCTAACACTTTAAGCTATTAGACTCTAAGCTATAAGACTAAGCTATAAGACTCTAAGATATAATACTCTAAGCTATAAGACTCTAAGCTATAAGACTAAGCTATAAGACTATAAGCTATAAG
>NC_142808.1:36103784-36122764 GCF_049724085.1 Artemia sp. Qi Xiang Cuo
ATCACTTCAGTTTAAATATGCTCAAAGGAAGAAGCAAATTGGTCATTGGTTTTCTCAGAATACATGCAAAAGTGAAAATCTTTATGGGGCAGTTGGGGATATTAATTGTTTTATGTACTACCATCAACATAATGTACTACTTCACCCCTGCAGTAGTACCCCACAGGATCTGTACCTAAGAATTTGAGTGCTACACCCCACAATCAGTACTACAGTACAAATGTAATAGGTCCTACTACGCTCGCTATGGAGTAGGTCCTTATATGATTTCTATTGAGTAGTACACGTGGTTTGTTGTAGGTATAAAATTCTGATGTCCATATCCTGTGGTCCACTACTCCCGTGGTTAAGGAGTACAGTCTAGTTTGATGAGTGTACATACCCCCAATAATCCCACCCTGGTATGGGGGGGGTACCCACGGAAGTTAGTGGGTGACAAAAATGAAATGGATACAATAACCGGGGTGAAATGCCAAAGAATCTATTTTGGTTTTAATTAATGGTTTGAACCCCCAGTTGTATCAGTGATAAGTATAATATGGTGACAGGATCAGGCTACGTAGATGAGTTATCCGTGCTTTGATGTCTGATTTCTTTGTTACTGTTGGTGGCGCCTCGGCCTAGAGGGTCGCCTAGGGACAATGCAATTTAAGTTAATAATAATTTACTGGCCAATTTTTAATTCATAAATACAATACATGTATTTATATTTGAGGTTTTCTTTGCATCACTTCAGTTTAATTATGCTCAAAGGAAGAAGCAAACTGGTCATGGGTTTTCTCAGAATGCATGCAAACGTGAAAATTGGTATGGGGCAGTTAGGGATATTAATTGTTTTATGTACTACCATCAACATAATGTACTAATTCACCCCTGCAGTAGTACACCACAGGATCTGTACCTAAGAATTTGAGTACTACACCCCAAAATCAGTACTACATTAAACATGGGATTGGTCCTACTACGCTATATATGGAGTAGGTTCTGCTATGCTATATATGGAGTAGTACACTTTGTTAGATGTAGTTATCAAATTCTGAGGTACAGATCCTTTGGTCTCTTACTACAGTGGTGAAGGAGTACATTATATGTTGATGGTTGTCCATAAAAAAATTACTCCCGCCATGGTATGGGGAGGGGGGGTACCCAATGAAGGTGCGACCAGCTAAGTGGGTATATACCACAGAAAAATAGCTGGTGTACATGACTGGTTTGCACCCCCATTTTTAGCAGTGATGAGCATCAGCTTGTGACATAATCAAACCTGAAGCAATCAATCTTGTTTCAGGCTAACTGTTATTCAGTTTTCCCAATGTATTAGACTATAGTTAAATACTAGATAAATTAGTTATAGACTAATAGATAATATGTAATAAAGTAACATAGAAGACTAATGAAAATATCAGAAAGATATATATGAATACAGGAGCCTGAGCCTTTGTAAGTGCCACTGCACATATTTAATTTTTGATTTAATTTCTCTGACTCATATCAGTCCTTAATCCTTTTATAATCATAGTTGTTGGGACTGAAAAGATAGTTGAGGTTCTGATCTGCCAAATGCTCTTTGATTGTATCCCTTTCTCTGATGAGAGGCCCCTGTTTATTAGTTATTGATATCTCATTACTGAAAGATTTTTCTAGAACTGTCAATAGAGCCAGTTTACAACCTTTATTTTGTGGAAGTATATTAGAAAACTCAACATAGAGGCAGTTTTCCAGTGATCAATGTTTCTGAGCTCAGGTCAGCCTGTCTCACAATTTTTATTTAATGTGTGTTTGTGCACCCTTTGGGCCGAGCTCAGCTCAGACATTAATCTTCTCTTTTTTTTGTGTGAGCTGTTGGCTGAGATTGTTCTCGCACAAAGTTGACCCAGTGCTGAGTTTTTTATGAAATTAAACTTATGAAATAAAAAATTAAACTTCATTAAGTCATTCTTGCACTGTAAATCTATACCCCAGCCGGGGGGCAAGATGTTTAAAAAATCATCTTTTAGTAATTAGAAGTCGTCAGAATAGGCGGGATATATTAGTCAAATATTGTTACAAGTACAAGCTTAGCTTGGACCTTATTGTCAATTTTTACTCCGAGATGAACATACAGATTCAGTTTATTTTTCTATACTCTTTTCAGATTGAATGTCATTCACCCCAAGTTAAAATAAAAATGAAACTTTTAAAGGGATCTGATGTAAACGGTCAGAAAAAAATTTCATATTTTTTTCATCAACTGAAATCAGCACCTTGACTGAGTATAGGGACGAGAGATAGAAGTGCAATCAGACCATCCCGACTAGTGGGTCCATCAAAAGTTAAAATATTGGAAAATTTGTTTAATGATTCATCAGACCAAGATATGATAGCACCTGATGAGTCAGATGGCAGTGACTCTGAGACTGACAGCATGGACAGTGATAGAAGTGCCACCAGCCACTACAGGCAAAAACGAGATGTTCTACCAACAGTCTAAGACAGTGGCAGAGCTGTGAAAAGAATCAAAATTAGTCCAAGAACTGGTGGATCCAGACGTAGCGGGCTCTACCTCCGAAGTGGTGAACAGTCACTCAGATGCTGGCAGTCCGACACCAAAACTAGTCCCAGAAAGTGGAGTTAAAACCTTTCTTTTTAAACTTGGTGTACCTCAAGCATCTACTGCCAAGCACATTGGTACCTCAGACTCTACTAAAGAACTTAATAATGTACTAGTCCCAGAACGGGTGTTTCAAACCTCTCTTTCTAAACTTCGTATACCTCAAGCATCTACTGCCAAGCAGATTGTTAACCACTATATAACCAAAAACCAAATCGAGCCACTTAAAGTTCATTTCTCTTTTTTTTTATTAGCCACGCCTACAGGCCACAGTTGGCAACGAATCCGGGTGAATGATGACTCATTTAAGCGGACTTTGACCTGTTAGGGCCGGTTGATATTTTCAGACCGAAAAAATAATCCCCCGACTTGACACGGACGACACACATCGTTTTCCTATCAGAGCCCCTGTTAAATTTTCCCACCACCGCCCCCCTGTCCCGTGGGCAGATCGGGCTGAAATTTATAGGATAAGCGTTCCTGGGGCCTGGACGCTTATCCTCGAACTTTCAGCTCACTCCTACCAATCCTTCCCTGTGTTCAAAAAAACACATCTCAAGGTTTGTTGGAATTTGCTTGAGTCAAAAATAAATCGCACAGACCAAATGGACTGGACCGTGGCGGGGTGCCCGTGGCCCCGCCTCCGGACTGGCAGGCGGACGACCCGGGGTCGGGTCCCCGTCAGAGACTATTTTTGACATATTTAAGTTAAAGTATAAAAAAAAACTCATTGTCTTTTTTAAATAAACAATCTTAAATCATTCAGCTCAACAGGCGTCTCCAGAAGAGCTCTTTAAAGAGGCACAAGTGTGCCTCCTTAATCTTAAAGAGCAGGGGGTTTGGGGGTGGCAGCCCCCAAACAATAACTCCTGACACGATCATCTACCAGTTAGTCAAGCAATAATACTTAATACACTGTACAAACAAATCCAGAAATTATTTTAAAAAAAATATTTGTTATAAAGTTTTAAAGAGTCGGATAAAACATTTTTAAAATTAAAACTTACAGTTAATAGTATTTGATGTGGGGGGGCGGACCCCTCCCAAACCCCCCGCTTTCGCAGCCTTTAAATTAAAAAAAAGTTTCTTAAACTGAAAGTAATGAGCGACATGAACACTAAAAACGAACAAACCGGAGTCCTTATAGTTACTGGGCGGGGCCCGCCTCCAAGCCTCGCTAGTTAAACTACAGGTTTTTTGTATTAAATTAATTGGTTTGATACAGTCAAAAGGGAGCGTACTTTGCGTGGCGGGGTGGCGGGTCCCTCCCCTGTCCAATAAGGCCGAATTTATTGGCGGGTTAAGTTTTAATGTCGCTCCTTACTTTCAGTTTAAAAAACTTTTTTTTATTTAAATGCTGCGAAAGGGGGGGTTTGGGAGGCGGCAGCCCCCAACTGTATCTCCTAATCCCTGTACGTTTTGAGGTTCAAACTTTTGACTCAGCCTCTTTAACTCTTTAGAAAACGTAGTTTTTTTCAAATAATAGCAATAAGGCCCAATGTCCAGTGTGTGTTTCGATGGGAAGTCTTAACCCCATCATGAGTTCTGTGTGTATTTTAGAGAGGCCCCCAAATACGTCATTCAACCAAGAGTATCTACCATTAGGTCTCAACAGAATTTGATAACGATTAATAGACAGTGGCCCGTTCTAGTGAGTATGGGGGACCCAATCGTAGGTCGGTGACAAGTCATTAAAATCAACAACGGAAGCACCCGTGTGCGTATGTCATGCGTCAGCCCACACCCAGTGTCATAGATCGTTTGTCCCCAATTTTGGGGGTTGGGCTTGTTTTTTGTTGTAAGTGCCACGAACAGTTCACTTCAAAAGTTACACACCCTTGTAATTTTCCGTCCTGAATACCAATCGGAGGGTCTGGTTGCTCCCCCCCCCCCCCCAACCACATCCCCGTTAAGCGTAACGTTATGAAACAGTGCCAAAATAAACGGTTATGAAACATAGCTAAAGTAATCACGAATAATTTATGCTAATTTTCAAGGAGTCACGTGGACAAACTTGGCTTCGTGGAAAGCGGAACTCGTCTTGGCTGCTCATGTAGCCTGTCATTCGTCTGTGAGAAAAATCCACCATCTTTCTACTATCCTCAAAGACTTAGGTACTGTGCTTATTGGTGAATCGGTGAGGCTAAAAATCTAAATGTTCCGCTCTCATTAAGAATGTGCTTGGATCTGAAACCCTGAAGGAGATAGTGGCTGACATTGGAGATGGTAAGTACTCTCTAATGCTGGATGAGTCAACTGATGTCTCTACAATGAAGTTCATGTGTATGTGCATTCGATATTACAGACCGAAGTATAAAAAGAGAGTGTATAATGAGTTAGGAATGTTTGAAGTAAAATCAACTATAGCTATTATACTCCACGCAGAACTCAAAAAATTTCTTTATGAGTGCAAAGTACTTATCAAAAACATGAGTGTTCTTGGTACTGATGGGTCAAAGAACATGTGTGGTTCACATCACTCTCTATGTACAGTGCTGAAAGCAGATGGGTTACCCCACCTTCAGCTTTTCAAATGTTTTTGACGTTCTCTGCACTTGTGCGCGTCCGAGGCGGTGGAAGAGTTGCCGATCACCCTAGAATTTATGCTCTCGCACACGTACAAGTGGTGTAGCGTAAGCCCGTTTCGACTTGAAGCGTACGTCCAGATATATAGGCTGATAAATCATGGAAATTCGCCCCTTTAAATTGTGGCCCATTCAAGGTCACGCTGGTTGTCGCGATACACCGCAGTGTGGAGAGTTGATGAGCAATACCTCGAACTGACAACACATTTCCGCATCGCCCAGGACAAAGAGCGGTGATATACTGAATGAACTTTACACGACCTGTACAGTGATAAGCGCAACCGTCTATACAGTGTCTTTCTGAAACTGCTATTGTCAGACTCTCAGAGGGTGAGCATACTATGTCAACATTTGAATACAGACCACTTTCGTCTGTTTAAAGAGCTGAAAGATTTGGTCATGTGCATCCTGCGCAGGATCCTTCGACCGTCTGCAGGGTCCATTCACTTCACCCTTGAGTTTCTAATTTACGCCCTTCCAGGCGACAAGGGAGACTTTGGGAATTTGTTTCTATCTGAACTCAGCGAAGCTGATCTTCCACGCGAGAAGAAAGAGGAACTAAAGATTCTCTGTCCTGGCTTTCTCCAGACGGCTGTAAGTTCAGGTCTGAAACGTTTACCTCGTGCCTTTGAGTCACTTCTGACATTGAGAAGTCTCTCGCCGACAAGATATGGATCTCAGACTAGACCCAGCGTCGCCGACCTACCTCTGAGTGTTATTCCAGTGACAGAATTTGGAGACATGGAAAACCAGTGGAGACGCCTGCTCGAGGTTGACTGGAATGAACATTGTTGCGGAGAACATCCAACAGACTCCTCTGAGTTCTGAGTCTAAGTGCTTCAGTGTCGCGACCCGATGGGAGAGCCAGTCTTTCAGACTTTGGAAAAGTGGGCATTATCGTTGATGAGTTTGCTTATCAGCCACTCAGTCGTTGAGAGAGCGGTTTATAAGATGTACTGTGTAAATTAAAATCTTCTGAATATAATTCTTTTAACAATCCTACCCGCAATTTTGATTTTTCGACTGGGGATGTCTGTCCGTGGCCACTGATGTTCGTCACTCGTACCATCGGCCAAAATGACTTCAGTCAACAGTTCCATATATTTTAAAAATGGAGCTTAAAATGCGTCTGACAGTGGACGATGTGGCAGAGCTGCTGCGCCTGACGCTGACATGGAAGAAAATGAACTCAGTGACATCTTAGAGGAATTTTGTCACTCTTAAAGGGCTAGGAACGACGTATATTCTTAATCACCGAAATGTCCAACCTTTAGCATTTTTTTTAAAATAAACAAATTTTTCTGAGTTTTAACAACAAAACTCTAATGAACAGTTAAGCACACACTCAACTACTGTCAGACAGAGTTCGGACATATCTCTTGCGATACATGTCAATATAATTTTGATAATTTGTAAACTTCTGAAATCGATGAGTGAGTTGGCTGTCGCAGCACAGCAACAAAAGTAAATTATTAGTTTGTCTTAAGTAACAGTATCAACATACATAAAGCATGTCAGTAACAATCTGGCCCACAATACGTCCCATCCCGGGGTCATGTAGTGGAATGTTCTGACTTCGTTAAAATTTGTATCATCAAACAGGACCCTGGAGATCCGTCAAAGCACGACCAAATAAAGCCTCAGAACCTTTATCTCCCTCTCTTGATACTTGAACCCTGTGGAGTCAAAAGATATACAGCTGAGACATGGTAACTTTGAGCGGAGGTGGAGCTGGTGCGGTCCACTACAATTTGCTATCTCAGCAACTAGCTCTTTACGGCGCAGTCCCGGAGAAGAAAATTGAGGGAGTACAAGTGAAAGTGTTTGATTACACTTATCATGCACGTCTGGAGGCCTGCTTCGGTCCTATCTTTGCAACTGCAAGGCAGCGATGAGGAAAAGTAAACGGTCGTCAACTCATATCTCAGCCAGTTCTCAAATCGGCTCCACCTCCACTCAGATTTTACGGGTTATCCAATAGTCAGTGCATGGACCAAAGACAGAGATTCTACTCAGTCTTATTTGTTCTTGGTCCCAGGGACGTATTGTGGTTCGTGATAGCCAATTATGACCCTGAAATGGACTTCTGATAAAGACAAAACTCCAAGTGTGGTCCTTATGGACCTTTCGTAGCCCTTTAAGGGCGTTTTATAATCGAATTTAGAATTGTTAAAATTAGTTTATTCCAAAGCTTTGACTGTACGCAGAGTGATTTACATAATTTTATGAATCTATATTTTATAATATCCAATGATCTGATGTTCGTTTGTGTATCTATGTGATAATAAACCAATGAAATAATTATCTTTTTTGCTTTTGTCTGAGGTCTTCGGTCTCGTATAATGAAATAACAAATAATTACAAACCCAAAATCAGGGCTTGGCAAACAATTTTATTAATTTTTATGGCAAAAAAAAAACAGCGCCAACAATAAACACAGAATTAAACTAAAAGTTTACATTAAAAAGCATTGTGTCACAGAGTATCATTACAGTAATCTGAGGTCCGACTCAGTGAAATTATGGGATACAGAAAGTGTGGCGCACAAACGGACAGTGCTCTAACTAACACCGAAGAACTCGAAACAGTGGATGTCCTCGTCAATCATTGTCCCCAAACTGTTGGACAGGAACGTAAGTATGGTCGAGCATTTTCTGAACCGCGCGCACGGGACTTTCTGTAACGTCTCTAGAGGTCCACAGGGGGTAGCGGTTTATCGCAATTCTACTAATTGCAGCCTCAAAATAATCTCTACACTCGAACTGAACTTCTGCAAACCAGGGACCGAATTGAAAGGTGGATAATGCCAGTAGGATCACAGGACCTGAAGAGTGTTGAGTATTTATATAACACGTAAGTCAACAATTGTACACCATTAATAGTTAAGTTATAGTTTTTGCAAAAATTTGTATTTCGTATTTTTGGCTTGTTTTTCAAATTCTGCGGCTTACTTTTTTGTTCACGATCTGTACACACTGTATGGCAGGAGCTTTCAAATGAGGTGTTGCATGACTATGTCCAATTACATTTTATTTTTTATTGTTATGGAGGTAGTCTAGAGGTAGTCCAAATGAGGTTTTTCACTTTTTGTCAAAGCTTATCAAACAGCACATCATTTGAAAGCTATCCTTTTTCTGAACATGTTTCTAGTGTTGTTTTCTACATCAAACCTAAAAGGGCCACATAAATTCTCTTTTGCCTCCCATCTCCACTTTCCTCTCAAACCCTCCATGTCAAAACAAGAAAAATGAAAATTCGTAAAAAGATGTGTTATAGTAACATATATCTTAAATGGAGATGTTTTCCTTGCCTAGGAATGTCCTAGATCCTTAACCCCCCTCCCACGGAATATAATCAATTCGCAAAGAAAAACATGGCAAATTAAAGTTTTGTTAAAAAACTATTGCATAACACATAAGATATTTATAATCTTTATTTAAGGAGCTTTCAAATGATTTTTTGTATGACTATATTCAATTATACTTTATTTTTACTGGTATGGAGGTAGTCTAGAGGCAGACCAAATGAGGTTTTTCGCTTTTTGTCAAAGCTTATTAAACAGCACATCATTTGAAAGCTATCCTTCTTCTGAATACGATTATAGCGTTGTTTTCTACATTAAACCTAAAAGGGCCACACAAATCCTCTTTTGCCTTTCATCTCCCCTTTCCCCTCAAACCCTCCATGTCAAAACAAGAAAATGAAAATTCGTTAAAAGATTCGTTATGGTAAGATATATCTTAAATGGAGAAGTTTTCCTTGCCTAGGAATTTCCTAGCTTTATAAACCCTCCTACCTCTGAATGTAAGTCACCTCCCAAAAAACAAGGCAAATTCACATTTGGCTCAAAAACTATTGCATAAGACTTAGATATTTAAAATAGTTATGGCAAAATCTTTCAACTGAGGTATTTCATGATAGTTCAATTATATTTTATTTTTTATTGCTGTGGGTATAGTCTTGAGGTATAACAAATTTAATTTTTTCCTTTTTGTCAAAAACAATGTAACAGCACGTAATTTGCAAGTTATACTTCTTCTGAACATGTTTCTAGTGTTGTTTTCTGCATCAAACCTAAAAGGGCCACATAAATTCTCTTTTGCCTCCCATCTCCCCTTTCCTCTCAAACGCTCCATGTCAAAACAAGAAAAATGAAAATTCGTAAAAAAATTTGTTACAGTAACATATATCTTAAATGGAGAAGCTTTCCTTCCCAAAGAATGCCCTACATCCATAAACACCCTTACCTCTGAGTATAAGCACTTCCCAAAGAAAAAACATGGCAGATTCAAATTTGGTTAAAAACTATAGATTAACAAATATATATTTATAATCTTTATTCCAGGAGCTTTTAAATGATGTGTCGCATTACTATATTAAATTGTATTTTATTTTTACTGTTATAGAGGTAGTCTAGAGGCAGGCCAAATGAGGTTTTTCGCTTTTTGTCGAAGCTTATCAAACAGCACATCATTTGAAAGCTATCCTTCTTCTGAATACGTTTATAGCGTTGTTTTCTACATTAAACATAAAAGGGCCACACAAATCCTCTTTTGCCTTTCATCTCCCCTTTCCCCTCAAACCCTTCATATCAAAACAAGAAAAATGAAAATTCGTTAAAAGATTCGTTATGGTAAGATATATCTTAAATGGAGAAGTTTTCCTTTCCTAGGAATGTCCTAGCTTTATAAACCCTCCTACCTCTGAATTTAAGTGCCTCCCAAAAAAAACAAGGCAAATTCACATTTGGCTCAAAAACTATTGCATAAGACTTGGATATTTAAAATCTTTATCGCAGGAGCTTTCAAATGAGGTGTTGCATGACTATATTCAATTATATTTTATTTTTTATTGTTATGGAGATAGTCTAGAGGTAGTCCAAATGAGGTTTTTCACTTTTTGTCAAAGCTTATCAAACAGCACATCATTTGAAAGCTATCCTTCTTCTGAACATGTTTCTAGTGTTTTTTTCTACATCAAACCTAAAAGGGCCACATAAATTCTCTTTTGCCTCCCATCTCCCCTTTCCTCTCAAACCCTCCATGTCAAAACAAGAAAAATGAAAATTCGTACAAAGATTTGTTATAGTAACATATATCTTAAATGGAGAAATTTTCCTTGCCTAGGAGTGTCCTAGCTCCATAACCCCCCTACCCCTGAATATAAGTAGGCCTACCGCCCAAAGAAAATCATGGCAAATTCAAATTTGGTTAAAAAACTATTGCATAAGACTTAGATATTTAAAATCTTTATTTCAGGAGCTTTCAAATGATGTGTCGCATGACTATATTCAATTATATTTAATTTTTACTGTTATGGAGGTAGTCTAGAGGTAGGCCAAATGAGGTTTTTCGCTTTTTGTCAAAGCTTATCAAAGAGCACATTATTTGAAAGCTATCCTTCCTCTGAATACGTTTCTAGCGTTGTTTTCTACATTAAACCTAAAAGGCCCACACAAATCCCCTTTTGCCTTTCATCTCCCCTTTCCCCTCAAAACCTCCATGTCAAAACAAGAAAAATGATTCGTTAAAAGATTTGTTATAGTAACATACATCTTAACTGGAGAAGTTTTCCTTGCCTAGGAATTTTCTAGCTTGATAAACCCTCCTACCTCTGAACATGATTGCCTCCCAAAAAAAACATTATAAATTACCGCTTGGCTCAAACACTCTTGCATAACACTTAGATATTTTAAGTATTTATGGCAGGAGCTTTCGAATGAGGTGTTGTATGACTATATTCAATTATATTTTATTTTTTATTGTTATGGAGATAGTCTAGAGGTAGTCCAAATGAGGTTTTTCACTTTTTGTCAAAGCTAATCAAACAGCACATCATTTGAAAGCTATCCTTCTTTTGAACATGTTTCTAGTGTTGTTTTCTACATCAAACCTTAAAGGGCCACATAAATTCTCTTTTGCCTCCCATCTCCCCTTTCCTCTCAAACCCTCCATGTCAAAACAAGAAAAATGAAAATTCATAAAAAGATTTGTTATAGTAACATTTATCTTAAATGGAGATGTTTTCCTTGCCTAGGAATGTCCTAGCTCCATAACCCCCCTACCTCTGAATATAAGTACCTCCCAAAGAAAAACATGGCAAATTCAAATTTGGTTAAAAAACTATTGCATAACAATTAGATATTTATAATTCTCATTTCAGGAGCTTTCAAATGATGTGTCGCATGACTATATTCAATTATATTTTATTTTTACTGTTATGGAGGTAGTCTAGAGTTAGGCCAAATGAGGTTTTTCGCTTTTTGTCAAAGCTTATCAAACAGCACATCATTTGAAAGCTATCCTTCTTCTGAACATGTTTCTAGTGTTGTTTTCTGAATCAAACCTAAAAGGGCCACACAAATCCTCTTGAGCCTCCCATCTCCTCTTTCCTCTCAAACCCTCCATGTCAAAACAAGAAAAATTAAAATTCGTAAAGAGATTCGTTATAGTAAGATATATCTTAAATAGAGAATTTTTCATTGCCCAGGAATTCCCTAGCTCCATAAACCCCCCAACCCTTAATATAAGTATCTCCCAAAGAAAAACATCGCAAATTTAAATTTGGTTAAAAAAATATTTGATAAGACTTGGATATTTAAAATCTTTATATAAAGAGCGTTCAAATGAGGTGTCGTGTGACTATATTCAATTATATTTTATCTTTATTGTTACAGAGGTAGTCTAGAGGTAGACCAAATGAGGTCTTTCATTTTTTGTCAAAGCTTATGAAACAGCACATCATTTGAAAGCTATCCTTGTTCTGAACATGTTCCTAGCGTTGTTTTCTACATTAAACCTAAAAGGGCCACACAAATCCTCTTTTGCCTCCCATCTCCCCTTTCCTCTCAAACCCTAAATGTCAAAACAAGAAAAATGAAAGTTCGTAAAAGGATATGTTATAGTAACATACATCTTAAATGGAGAAGTTTTCCTTCCCTAGGAATGTCCTAGCTCCATAAACCATCCTACCCCTGAATATAAGTACCTTCCAAAGAAAAGCATGGCAAATTCAAATTTGGTTCAAAAACTATTGCATAAGACATAGATATTTAAAATCTTTATGTCAGGAGCTTTCAAATGAGGTGTTGCATGACTATATTCAACTATATTTTATTTTTTATCGTTATGGAGGTAGTCTAGAGGTAGACCAAATGAGATTTTTTGCTTTTTGTCAAAGCTTATCAAACAGCACAACATTTGAACGCTACCCTTCTTCTGAACATGTTGCTAGTGTTGTTTTCTGAAACAAACCTAAAAGGGCCACACAAATCCTCTTTTGCCTCCCATCTCCCCTTTCCTCTCAAACCCTCCATGTCAAAACAAGAAAAATGAAAATTCGTAATGAGATTCGTTATAGTAAGATATATCTTAAATAGAGAAGGTTTCATTGCCCAGGAATGCCCTAGCTCCATAAACCCCCTTACCCCTGAATATAAGTACCTCCCAAAGAAAAACGTTAAAAGTTAAAAAAAAAATTTAATTAACAAACCCCTGAATCACGAAGACCATTTAATTAGAATAGATAGCTCTTTTGAAAGCACTAAAAAAAACTTTAGCGTAACGAGCGAGGTATTGACTTGGGGGAGAACCCCCATATATACGTAATAATTTCTGTTTGTTTGAAGTTCTAATGTTGCTTCTTATTTTCAGTTGAAAAAACTTATTTTTTTAAATTTAATTTATGATCATTTTTTTAATAATGCTCGGAAATCCGGCGCCCTCTTCATTGAAAAGTCCCTTGCCCCAAACAAACCTCCTCCACGGACAGATTCTCTCGAGTAATCCGCCCCTCCAGCCCCCCCCCCCCCAACGGAAAAAAATCCGTCCTGAAAAGGTCGGTATACGTCCCAATAACCAATACTATATTTAAGCAATGGGCAAAGTTCATAACTTGCACCCCTTCCCCTGGGAACTGTGGGGATTAAGTCATCCTAAAAGACATATTTATTAGATTTCCGACTATCTTGAACAAAATGGCTATCTCGAAATTTTTATTGGGTGACTATGAGAAAAAATGAGCGTGGGAGGGGGCCTAGTTGCCCTCCATTTTTTTGGTCACTTAAAAATGGCACTAGAACTTTTAATTTCCGTTCCAATGAACCCTCCTACGATATTCTAGGACCACTGGGTCAATACGATTACCCCTGGGGAAAAAAACAAATAAACACGCATCCGTGATCTTTCTTCTGGCAAAAAAATGGAAAATTCCACATTTTTGTAGATAGGAGCTTGAAACCTCTGCAGCAGGGTTCTCTGATACGCTGAATATGATGGTGTGATTTTCCTTAAGGTTCTATAACTTTTAGGGGTCTTCCCCCTTTTTTCAAAAATCAGCCAAATTTTCTCAGGTGCGTTACTTTTGATGGATAAGATTAAACTTGATGAAACCAGTATTAAAATTGAAATTTGAAATCAAAGTTAAAATCTGATTCTTTTGATTCATTAATTGGTATCAAAATTCCGTTTTATAGAGCTTTAGTTACCATTCAGCCAGGTCGCTCCTTACTTACAGTTTATTACCACGAACTTTTTGATATCTTAAATAGAGAAGTTTTCATTGCCCAGGAATTCCCTAGCTCCATCAACCCTCTTCCCCTGAATATAAGTACCTCCCAATGAAAAACATGGCAAATTCAAATTTGGTTAAAAAACTATTGGATAAGACTTTTCTTTTGTCAGGAGCTTTCAAAGGAGGTGTTGCATAACTATCGTCAGAGAGATGTTTAATGGCTCATTAAAACGTAGATTGAATATGCTAGTGCCTTTTTTAAATGACCGAAAACATTGGAGGGCAACTAGCCCCTCATCCCAAAGTCGTCCTATAACAATTTGTTTAACATAGTTCAAAGGTCCACTAAATATCGTTTTGATCATGATATGGCCCTCCATAGTCCCTGGGGAAATGCTGTACGCGGTATTGGACATACGAATACTACAGTATTAGTATCACGCATATCAGTATCACATATATCGAATCGATCATATTGGTATCCTGCGTTTTATTTCCCGTCATTTCCTAGGTTCATTTTTCAAAGCATATCCCGGGGAGGAAATATATAAGGAGTTTTCAAATGGGGTGTCACGTGGCTATTTAAAAACTAAAAAAATACCATTATTGTATTTACCCCAGCTTAGATTTAGGCCAAACAAGTTTTTTTAGTGTCAAGTTGTCAAATAGCACATCATTAGAAAGCTCTCGTTCTAAATTTATTTATAGCATTATTTTCTAAAAGGGCCACACAAAACCTATTTAGCCTCTCACATCCGCTTTCCTCTCAATCACTCCTTCACACCAAGATAAATGAAAATTCGTAAAGAGTCTAAGTCAAGAATCTACCAAAGCTGAATATACCTGCTAGATATTTAACTTAGTGGATGCAGCTCAAGGCTAATTGCCTTTCAGTTAGCGTAAGATTTAAAGGATATTCAAGACGCAAGATTAAAAAAATATTCCTCCCTTCCGATTAATCCGGAAGGGAGGAAAAGAAAAGAAAAGAATGAAAATTTTAAAGGGGGTATTGTAGTCGTTTCAGCTTATTTGATTCATATATAAAAGTATGTTTCTTCTATGAAATGTAAAATTAATCTGAAATCATACTGTAAATTATTTGAGGTGAATTTGAGACGCCTTTTCATGGTCTCATGCTAGCAGAGTGTGTTATATTTATTTCAACCAGAGCTCGGTCCAGGGGGGGGGCTTTCGGGACGACCGGGAGTAGTGAGAAAGGGTTTTGTCCCAGGCCGGGTGAACAGCCAATAGATGGGACTTCCGATTCGAGAGAGTTGGGGCCAAGTGTATACTTTTAAAATTCAGTCCATATTTTGCCTTCGTCTTATTTGTTTGTTCTTCTGCTACCTTATTTCCTCTGTATGTGTAGTCTCAGGTCATTAAATATTGACCATATACGGTCGTGTTTTTTAAATATTTTTTTATTTAAGTAAAACGATAAAAAAGCTAAAATAAAATGTAAAAAACAAAGAAGTATACACAGGTTTAAAAAGAGGTGAGTTTTTATTTTATGGGGGGGGAATGGATGATTTGATATGTAGGGCATTTTCGTAGAATTAGAATTAAAAAAAGTTTGTTATTTCACATTTTAAAGTGGCCACCGTAAGAGGAGACTTCCTGCAGCTTGAGGATGTCTTATACGGGAGATCATTTTTTAACTTGGTATAGAAGTAGGGCTTTAATAATGTAAAGACCATTCTTCGGCTGCTACCTTTATGTGAATGAAAGTGTAGTTTTGACTTAGTTTTTTTTGTAAATGCTACAATATTTTCATTATTATTATTGGTGTGACTAAGAGGAGATAAGGTGGAATGAAATTAAAAATTAAAAAAAGGTATTGAAAAGAAAGATATTACATTGAATTATACATCCACCATCTTGTTGACAAGTGTTATAGTGTAGTGAAGCAAAAAAGATAATTTTTTGTGCTAGTGAAACTTGTGAACCAAATTCGCCTCCTGTATTTGATTATTCAAATCGTTGAGTCCGGTTTTATTTCACATCCCGTCCTTAATAATTTAATTTTCTATTTAGAATTAAATTTTATTCTATCTAATATTCAGTATCGCCTGATTTGGAAGTGTCCAAAGTTAAATGTGACTCAAACTTGATATCTAATCTCTGCTTTAGGAACAATAAAAGCTGGAAATTGGTGGTTACGAGATATATCCTGCCTGTCATAAATTAGCCTCTTGAATGTGCGAAATTTGAAGCTAACAAAATCTTTGTTAGAATGACAGAATGACAAAAGTGATACTCAAACAAAGAGCATTATATATCAAGTTTATAGGTTAGAAAGTTGGAATCACGACTTGCATCTTTTTCCAAGTATCGATTTAAGGTATAAAAACAAATTAAAGAAGGGAACATAAGATTTTTATTCAAACACAAAAGTCAATACACAAGCTTGACAGTTGACACATAGGGTCCATGCCTGGTTGCATCTTTCAGCGTGGCAGATAATTCACAACGGTGACAAAAACACCTTAAACTAGCTCATCAGACAAGAAAAAAAAATAATACAAATTTCTCTCTTAAGGATCAGACTTCCAAAAAAAACAAGAAAATATCAAATTCGGAAAATTCAAAAAGATTTATCATAATTTCTGGTTTTTTATAAATTATAAAATAAACAGAAGAAGATTGTGAATGAAAAGTAAAGTGCTTCATTAAATGGAAAAACATAATTCAACCGTAAGATGTTACCAATAAATAAATTGCTATCAATAAATAAATAAAAACGAATAGGAATTACGCTAACCAACCAAGTCGAACTTAAAAACGAACAGATACTACTAAAAAACAAGTTGGGCTAGTCCCATTGTGCTTTCTAACAACCGAAAAGCTGTTTGCTCTACGTTAAGAATAATCTACGTTTCAAGCGGTTTTTATTTTACCTACAGAGTATTTACAAAAAGAAAGTAGCCTAAATCTTTAAACAGTCAAAATTAATGAAATGAACTAATGAATATAATTCGAAAATTTAATATACTTGGATAATTTTGGAAAGCATCAGTAATGAAGAATAAATTACCTTATTTTAAAATGTATTTTGACTTAAAGAAAGGCCAAAAGACAGGTCAAGAGATTGAAACTACTCCCATCCCAAAACAAATCATTCATAACGTCCGGATCATAACAAGGTTAACCTTCAGGTGAAAAAAGTGATGTTAAAGTTCAAGAAATAAAGAATAATAAGAGTACATTTCAGACATATCAAAGAGACTTCCAAGGCGTATATCATTCGTCTAAAGAGAACAAAATATTTCTCCTCCCGGATTCCTTGATTGTTTTACAAAAGGCTCTTTCCAAGAACACTAAATCAATGCAGTCACATTTTCATCTTTTCTTGGAGCAAGAACAAAAACTAATAATGTAGCAACAGCAAAACTGCAATTATTTTTCTCGAAGACGAAAAAGCCCGATAGCATTGACTACATGTAAAGACTATTTTGGCTTCCTTTTTCCCTTGTCTTATTTACAGAATTCCAGATCAGTTTAGCTGCTTCAGAGATAAAACAAAATTGACCCTTCATTTTGATGCTGATGGAGGTATAATATGCAAAATATATAATAACAACAAAAGGAAACACCTAAATGCGTTAGTTTCTTCCAGCAGTAAGAAAGGAATGTCTCCGTGTTCATATTTTGAAGCAGTCTCGGAACAACACGATACAGCCTCGATTTCGACTATTTTGCCAGACGGTAACTATATTATTTTCCAAAACACACAAATAAGGATTCCATAGATAGTAACTGATTATATTGGGTACTAATATATGCGGTTATTTGAGATTTTAACGATCATAGGTTGGACCAATATTTTGATTGGTCTGTCGATATGGTAACATTTGGGAACACGGGAAAAGGAAAATAAAAATTGATTATCCACGGAGCTCATATGATAAAGTTTATACAAAAGTTCTGTGCCGCGGCACGTTCAGAATCTTTGATTGTAGAGTTTGTGGTATTCAGTAGTGTGAGGGTGATGCAACAGCATTCGCTGCAGTCCTTAATTAGACGATGGAAATATTCAGAAATTCTGTTCCCAGAGACATACATAACAGAGAGAGTGAGGATTGCCGTCTTTGAATTAAAAAAAGATAATAAATACAAACCCTTCGGTAGAAACTATAGTGAAAGAGGAGCCAAAAGGTGAATATTCACATCCTGAAGAATTTTTAAGCACCATGGAGTGACAGGATAAGAACCTTTTTTCCTGGGGTTTCGATTCAAAAAAGTGTACAGACCACAGAGAAAACTTTCAGTCAAATGAACCCAAACTCTCAAAAAAATATTGCAATTTGAAAATATTGCACAGGTTGGAATAGCTGATTGACATTCTGTGCTCATTAACAACCGTCCTTCTTCTTCCATGTGACAAAAATAAATTAACTAATTCTTTCCTAGAAGTGTTTTTCAAAATAGTGAAGAGATATATGAGGTAATTTAGTCCCAATGGATTCCATTGATTCTGTGGAACCATTTACCAAAATGCCATAGAAACTACCACAATAAGAAAAGCTTTTAGTGAAGATCCATATTTTCAACCAGATGATATTATTTAAACATAAGGGGAAGTTACGAATTTAGATACTGATAATATCGGAATTGAGAGAAAACCCCATGGAAAATGCATATATCAGCCAACTAACGAGAACAGCTAAAATGCCACTGAAAAACATGAATGTTTTCCATCATCCGAAAATGTCAAAGAAGTTTGGAAAAATAAAAGTAAACTTACACTCGCTAGTTTCAGTTCGAAATACCACAATGCTTCCAATGTTTCTCCTATGAAGGAGTGTAGCTGACGGTGATTTCCAATATAATTCCAAACAAAAGTCAGACATCTGATTCTTGAAATTTAACAAACCGTATGTTGATTATGAAGACGAGTTAAAGAAAAGTGGTTCGATACTAAACCAAACTATGAGAATCTATATAGGGAAGATTAAATTTTCTGATGGGAAGGGCACAATCTCTAGCATTGATCTGTCAACATTGACAGGGAATAAGTGGCTGAATGATAAAATAATGGAATCATCCATAATTTTATCCATAGAATACTGTACTTGGAAAAAGAATACTGGTAGTAATCAGTCAATTTTACATAAAAAAAAGATCTCTACGACGGAGCAGTCAATGAAAGAAATGACAAATATGTGTGTTTCTGATAAAAAGACCCAATCACTGAATTCTAATAATAATAAACGTTAAAAATTAAGAAAGTGATTTTTTTTATCCACGGCAGTCTAAAGATATATATTAGACCTATAAATTTAAAGCAAATTCGT
>NC_142808.1:36123264-36174357 GCF_049724085.1 Artemia sp. Qi Xiang Cuo
TAACAGAAAAATTTAAACATTAAAAATCGGTTGAATATCGAAGACGAATATTAAAAAAAAAAGTTACTGATTGTTCTGATTGAACCATCCTTGTGTTTCAAACGTCGTTCATAAAGAATTAATTAAAAAACACTTTTTCTACAAAATAAGTTTTTCAAAGAAAACTCAAGCATAGATGAAGCCGACAGGCCTATAAAAATTGCAACATCCTTAGACCAGTTTGTAACGAGCGATTAACATTCATTTTATACCTGTCAGATTAACATTCAAATTTTTGACCCTTCTGATAGCTTATTTTGATAAGAGCTAACTACGCACAAAGCTAACTACAAACATATCCTAGTTTAAGCCTGTTTGTTCAACAGCCAACTGTGAAATAGCGGTTTGTTTAATGAAATAATGGATTTTTGCATTAGAAAACATCTTGCTTAAAAGAGAAATTACAGTTAATTTTATAAATCTATAGAAAAGTATGATAAGCTATTTGCTACTTCTGCGTTATAGCTACTCTTTTATATACTGCTAATTTGGTTAATGCTAATGAAAGAAAATGAAATAGGATTATTATAGAATAGTTTAGAAACAAATTTAAGTTTAGTTTTACTCATCAAAAGTTACGCGCTTGAGAAAATTTGCCTTATTTTCGAAAAATATGGAAAGAAAAAAATATGTACATTTACAAATTCAGTACTCCATTTTGTCAGTGTTGCCGCGTTGAACTTTAGAAATAGGAGCTAATTAGTTAACACAAAAATTAAAAAAGATTAAAAATTGGTTGAATATCGAAGACGAATATTCAAAAAAAAGTTATTTATTGTTCTAATTGAACCATCTTTGTGTTTCAGACGTCGTTCATAAAGAATTAATTAAAAAACACTTTTCTACAAAATAAGTTTTTCAAAGAAAACTCAAGCATAGATGAAGCCGACAGGCCTATAAAAATTGTAACACCCAGAAGGTTCCTGTATCTCATTACCCCACATATATGCATGCTAATTCAGTTATATTGTGCCGCAAATTTTTACATGTCAATTGCGAAATAGCATTATTCTCCGCAAGCATATAAGAGGTCGATTTACTAGATTATTAAAATATTTTCAGAATATCTATTTAAAACTTACGTCGAAAATCACAGCTAGGTTGCCAGAGTCCTTCTCTCGTTCGGAATGCGGTGCGAGACGAATTACAGTTGTTCTGATTGCATTCAATGATTCGATTAATTTTTTCTCGGTTTTATCCTCAGTTTCATCCAATTTTGCACGTTTTTGCTGCGATGGCTGATCAACAGCATTCTAAAATAAAAATCATTTTCAGTTTTCAAACTATTTAGCTTATGAGAGGGCACTGCCCCTTCAATACCACAGTACAAAACTCCCAAAAGTTGAAAAAATGACAGAAGTTCATTAGCTAGTTAAATTCTTACTTTTTCAGAATATTAATGGAGGGCACTGGACCTTTCAATTCCATAGTACCAAACACAAAAAGTTGACCTTTATAGATCTTTTTTTTATTCAAAGCTTTTCAAACTTTATATAGTTAAATTGTGAAATACTTAAAATCCCAGAAAAAAGGAAGAAAGAAGACCCCTAGACATAACCTAAACCAAAAAATTATTAAGTATATGAAGGGGGTCGCCCTCTAGTCAATATCTCACCCTTTTACGCTAAAGTTTTTTTAGCACTTTCAAAATAGGTATCTATTCTAATTAACCGACCTTTGTGATTCAAGAGTTCGTGATTTGAACAAAATTCGAACTTTAGCGTAAAGAGTGAGGTATTGACTAGGGGTAAACTCCTTAATACGTGTGATAAAACATATAAGTATGGAAGTTTCGTTATGTAAGTTAATTCGTAAGTTAATTCGTAACTCAATTTTGAGAAAAGCCATTTAGCCAACAAATGTGTCAACAAATCAGATAGTGAGAGAACATCCCTGTTTAGGTAGAACAAGCGATTTGATTATTTTATTGGTGAAACTACCCGCCCTGGTTGAATATTAACACCCTTTTCAGGCGGAAGGATGTAAAGCAATTTGATTATTTAATAACAAAACTGACTGGCCCTGTTTTGAATATTTACCAAAATTAGAAGAAAAAATGGACTTTTTAATTAGAATAGGAAGCTTTTTTCAAAGTGCTAACAGCTTTAGCGTAAAGAGCATGATATTGAGGAGGGGGTGACCCTTCATATCCGGATTAAATCTGCCGAAACTAATATGCAAATTCTATTTTAATTTTAAATATACTATGAGCCAAAATCAAAGTGAACCTGCCTCTATTTTAATTAAACACCTGGACTGTTTAATTAACATAGGAAGCTGTTTAAAAGAGCTAACAGCACGGTGAAAAAAAGCGTAAGTAAGGAAGGTAAAGGAAATTCTTCCTTAACTTGATGGCGAGACAAAAATAAATTTCTTTTTTTATTATAATATAAGAAAATTTTACTCACCAGAAGTCGGTTAGAAGATTCCATATCTCTATCAATTTAAATGATTGTAAAATATAGATATTGATAGAATTAATGAACTATTCAAACTGTATAAAATTATAATTTGAAACTTGAATATATACAAAAAATAACCGAATATATTAACACCTAAGCAAGAAACACTGGTTTTCTGACACGGATTTATCCTAAAAGGCATGTATACCATATATATCATGAAGTAGAAATATAGTCTACGTAAATTATGTCAGAAACTTGTCCCTCATAACATATTACGCAATTCTCAACTAGCAAAAGACGGACCAGAAGTATAAGGCCATGTGAGAGGACACTTACTCTCTTTGAAAAGGTGTATATGTCTCCGCAAATAACATAGAGATTCCTAAGGCCGTAAGCAAATAACACCGGAAGGAACATAAAGGACGCAAAATGGTACCTACTACTCTACTTATATGCCCCCAGGGCATGGCGTACAAACATTGCCCTGAGGGCTCTGGGGGAGTTTCCTCCTCAAAAACATAATTTTTATCTGAAAATAAACTACTTTGAACAAAATGGCTATCTCAAAATTTTGATTGGATATGGTTGGGGAAAATTTGGGCTTGGAAGGGGTGTTCGTTGCCTTTCAATCACTTTTGACTCTTAAAAGGGCACTAGAACTCTCTATTTCCAATTGAATGAGCCCCCTTTGAAGTTTTTACGACGACCCCTTCCATATGAAGTGCCGCTGGAAAAAAAATAATGATAAAATATATAGAGCTATAAAGCTATAAAACATAAAGCTAGTCAACGCTATAGCGTTGCCTCTGAAAAAAGCATGATATAGCACAATATAGAACCGAACTGATATTGTCGAAGAAGAATCAAAGATTTAGTTATTAATTATAATTAAAATTCTGTTAAGTTTTATTTCTTTTCGGCTGTGTGCGGTTCTTAGAGTTGCGTATTCACAGCGCTGGCAGACAACATCTTGGATTCAGTTACATACCTTCTAGTTACTAGTGAATTATAAAATACTCTCAAACATTATGGATCAATCATGGATCGTAATTTTGATTATTTCTCTTGCTGGTTAGTTTGTTGTGTTATTTTTTTCTTTTTTTTTAGGGGGGGGGGATAAAGTTTTAGAAAAGTGGCTCCCCTGAAGGAGATATGGTAGAACAAAAAGGGAGACATTTTTAGATCACTGATTTTGCGTTTTGACAATTTCCCCTCTATAATGGCCTCATATAGGCCTTGGCTGTATATACAAAAATACAGGGTCAAATTCTAGTGTAGCTACTTTTTGCTATCTTCGAAAAGGGTTAGGTTAGGAAAATGAAACTTTCAGTAATGAATCTAGGGCCAAAAACATATTCTGGAAAAGTATTGCCAAGCTTTCCAAGTTTTCTAAGTCTTAGAAGTTTGCCTACTTAATTTTGACAAAACAAAATTTTATCTTAATTTTCAATTATCAGTTTCTTTTTCTCTGGTTTTAGTTCTGAAAATGCAATTAATGTTATTTATGTGGAATTTTAAGTCATATCAATATTTTTTTCTATATTTAAAAATTATATTTGCAGATCTTTGAAACCTCATAAATTGGGATTGAGCAAAGTGGTGAAACTGAAAACAGTTTTTTTGTACTTCATTTTAGCCAAAGATCGATTTTGCAAGGTGTCACAATTTTTTTTAAAGGTCATCAGAGGTCACTGTCGTCTAGAGGAAGAAGAGGTGGAGGTAAAAACAAAATCCGAGACATAGTTTAGTCTGTAAACCCATCCCTGAAAGTCTCATTTTCCTAACCTAACCCCTTCCCAAAATAACAAAATATTTATAATAATATTTATAAAGTTAGAATTTCATCATTTTTCTTTTTAGCCTAGTTTTCTAAAAAAAACCTATAAACTACATGGGTGTAGGCAGCATCTTGTTTAAAGGAGGTCAACTGATTCTGTAATGGAGAGGCGAGGGGCTTATAAATGCTTTCCGAGTTCCTTTGAACATAGGTCTTGAGACCTATGTTCAATTTGAAGGCCTAGGCCTAATTACGAATTCTAGAAAAGCCATAAACTCACGTCGTTTTCTATTATTATTTGCCTGTGTGTTGGCAGCTTTCGAGACATGCCATCTTCACCGATATGCTTGTAAAAGCTATGTAAACAGCATATTTATAGGTGGAAGGCAAGCTCAAAACCCAAATCTTGGTTAATTCTGGCGTTTTCAATCCTGTCAGGTCAGAAGATGAACTTAAATTTAATTTTTTCCTGTTAAATTTCATTCAAGATAAAGTGTTCCAAAGTAAACAAGAAGAGAAAAGAACGAAAAGCGGCTGGGTCCAGAAGAAAAGAAAACTAAAGTTTTTTCCGTCTTAGTCGACTAAATGTCAGTCAGATTCTCTGGAAGTGCCATGGGTGTCCCTACAGGAACGCTACAAGACTACTTGGAAAAAGTTGAGAAGCTGAATATCCCTCTACATAGTCTGGACCTGAGCTTTTTAACACCCTGTTACAACTAGTGTTAGGCGATAATTTGATTAAACGATATATCGATATTTTTACTTTCGATAATCAATATATCGATTTTCACATTTCATATAATTTCCAACTCTCGCATTTCAATGAAAGAAATTCAAAATGAACTTCGAAAAATTAAGAGAATGTAACTGTGACAAGGTAAATTACAACAAAACACTACTGAAATATTCCAACTCTTGCATTTCAATGAAAGAAATTCAAATGAACTTTGAAAAATCAAGAAAATGTAACTTTGACAAGGTAAACCACGACAAAACACTACTGAAATATTCCAACTCTTGCATTTCAATGAAAGAAATTCGAAATGAAATTTGAAAAATCAAGAGAATGTTTCTGTGACCAGGTAAACCACAACAAAACACTACTGAAATATTCCAACTCTTGCATTTCAAATAAAGAAATACAAAATGAACTTTGAAAAATTAAGAGAACGTAAGTGTGACATGGTAAACCACACCAAAACACTACTGAAATATTCCAACTCTTGCATTTCAACGAAAGAAAAACCAAAATGAACTTTGAAAAATCAAGAGAATGTAACTGTGACGTGGTAAACCATGACAAAACACTACTGAAATAATCCAACTCTTGTATTTCAACGAAAGAAATTCAAAATGAACTTTGAAAAATTAAGAGAATGTAACTGTGACAAGGTAAACCATGACAAAACGCTACTTAAATATTCCAACTCTTGCATTTCATCGAAAGAAATCAAAAATGAACTTTGAAAAATAAAGAGAATTTAATTGTGACAATGTAAACCAAACCAAAACACTACTGAAATATTCCAACTCTTGCATTTCAACGAAAGAAAAACCAAAATGAACTTTGAAAAATCAAGAGAATGTAACTGTGACAATGTAAACCACATCAAAACACTACTGAAATATTCCAACTCTTGCATTTCAACGAAAGAAATCCAAAATGAACTTTGAAAAATCAAGAGAGTGTAACTGTGACATGGTTAACCATGACAAAACACTACTGAAATAATCCAACTCTTGCATTTCAATGAAAGAAATTCAAAATGAACTTTGAAAAATCAAGATAATGTAACTGTGACACTGTAAACCATGACAAGACACTACTGAAATATTCCAACTTTTGCATTTCAACGATAGAAATTCATAAATAAACTTTTAAAAATCAAGATAATGTAACTGTGACAAGGTAAACCATAACAAAACACTATTGAAATATTCCAACTCTTGCATTTCAATGAAAGAAATTCAAAATGAACTTTGAAAAATCAAGAGAATGTGACTGAGACAAGGTAAACCATGACAAGACACTACTGAAAGAATCCAACTCTTGCATTTCAACGAAAGAAATTCAAATGAACTTTGAAAAATAAAGAGAATGTAACTGTGACAAGGTAAATTACAACAAAACACTACTGAAATAATCCAACTCTTGCATTTCAATGAAAGAAATTCAAATGAACTTTAAAAAATCAAGAACATGTAACTTTGACAAGGTAAACCACGACAAAACACTACTGACATATTCCAACTCTTGCATTTCAATGAAAGAAATTCGAAAAGAACTTTGAAAAATCAAGAGAATGTAACTGTGACAAGGTAAATTACAACAAAACCCTACTGAATTAATCCAACTCTTGCATTTCAATGAAAGAAATTCAAATGAACTTTGAAAAATCAAGAAAATGTAACTGTGACAAGGTAAACCACGACCAAAACACTACTGACATATTCCAACTCTTGTATTTCAATGAAAGAAAATCCGAAAATGAACTTTGAAAAATCAAGAGAATGTAACTGTGACAAGGTAAACCACATACAAAACACTACTGAAATATTCCAACTCTTGCATTTCAACGAAAGAAATTCAAAATGAACTTTGAAAAATTAAGAGAATGTAACTGAGACAAGGTAAGCCACGACAAAACACTCCTAAAATATTCCAACTATTTCATTTTAAATAAAAAAATCCAAAATGGGGTTCTCAAAATTAATAAAATTTTACTGTTATAAGGTAAACAATGACAAAAAACTATTTATATATTCCAACTCTTGCATTTCAACGAAAGAAATTCAAAATGACTTTGAAAAATTAAGAGAACGTAAGTGTGACATGGTAAACCATGACAAAACACTACTGAAATAATCCAACTCTTGCATTTCAATGAAAGAAATTCAAAATGAACTTTGAAAAATCAAGAGAATGTAACTGTGACACTGTAAACCATGACAAGACACTACTGAAATATTCCAACTCTTGCATTTCAACGAAAGCAAATTCATAAATGAACTTTGAAAAATCATGAGAATGTAACTGTGACAAGGTAAACCATAACAAAACACAATTAAAATAATCCAACTCTTGCATTTCAATGAAAGAAATTCAAAATGAACTTTGAAAAATCAAGAGAATGTAACTGAGACAAGGTAAACCATGACAAGACACTACTGAAAGAATTCAACTATTGTATTTTAACGAATGAAGTTCAAATGAACTTTGAAAAATCAAGAGGATGCAACTGTGACACTCTATAACACAACAAAACACTACTGAAATATTCCAACTCTTGCATTTCAATGAAAGAAAATCAAATGAACTTTGAAAAATCAAGAGAATGTAACTGTGACAAGGTAAACCAGAACAAAACACTACTAAAATAATCTAACTCTTGCATTTCAGTGAAAGAAACTCAAAGTAAATTTTGAAAAATCAAGAAAATGTAACTGTGACAAGGTAAACCACGACAAAACACTACTGAAATATTCCAACCCTTGCATTTCAATGAAAGAGATTCAATATGAACTTTGAAAAATTAAGATAATGTAACTGTGACAAGGTAAACTATAACAAAACACTACTGAAATATTCCAACTCTTGCATTTCAACGAAAGAAATTCACAATGAACTTTGAAAAATTAATAGAATATGACTATGACAAGGTAGACTATGACAAAACATTACTGAAATATTCCAACTCCTGTATTTAAACAAAAGGAATTCCTGATGAACTTTGAAAAATCAAGAGAATGTAACTGTGACAATGTAAAGCACAACAAAACACTACTGAAATGTTCCAACTCTTGCATTTCAATGAAACAAATTCAAAATGAACTTTGAAAAATTAAGAGAATGTAACTGTGAAAAGGTAAACCACAACAAAACACTACTGAAATAATGCAACTCTTGCATTTCAACGAATGAAATGCAAAATAAATTTTGACAAATCATGAAAATGTAACTGTGACAAGGTAAACCACGACAAAACACTACTGAAATATTCCAACTCTTGCATTTCAATGAAAGAAATTCAAAATGAACGTTGAAAATCAAGAGAATGTAACTGTGACACTGTAAACCACAACAAAACACTACTGAAATATTCCGACTTGCATTTCAATGAAAGAAATCAACAATGAACTTTGAAAAATCATGGGAATGTAACTGTGAAAAGGTAAAGCACAACAAAACACTACTGAAACATTCCAACTCTTTCATTTCAACAAAAGAAATTCAAAATGAACTTTGAAAAATCAAGAGAATGTAACTGTGACAATGTAAAGCACAACAAAACGCTACTGAAATATTCCAACTCTTGCATTTCAACGAAAGAAATCCAAAATGAACTTTGAAAAATCACGAGAATGTAACTGTGACACTGTAAACCACAACAAAACACTACTGAAATATTCCGACTTGCATTTCAATGAAAGAAATCCACAATGAACTTTGAAAAATCATGGGAATGTAACTGTGAAAAGGTAAAGCACAACAAGACACTACTGAAATATTCCAACTCTTGCATTTCAACGAAAGAAATTCAAAATGAACTTTGAAAAATTAAGAGAATGTAACTGTTAAAAGGTAATCCATGAAATAACACTACTTAATTTAAATTTGTTTCATCTCATTCGAACACATGCAAAAAAAAGTTTAAAAAATATATCAAGTTAAAAAAAATAAAAAAAAAGTGGGAGGGGGGGCAAAAAGTTGGAGGGAGGAGGGGCCCAACGAGTGGGGGGGTAAGGGACCTGTGGGGAGTTAATGTCTCTGCTGGTTAGTGTCGTTGGTGCTTATGATCCTTGATGGTTCGTACTCACATACACCCTACTACTTGATTTGCAATGATTTCTAAGGTTTGTTCTGAATTTCATTATTGAACTTCTTTTCTTACCATCTACATCCCTCTTAGTATCAACTTTTTAGTATACTAAAACGTTAGACCCTATTTTAAATTGACAATACTGTTCAAACATCACTTGTGTATTATACAGTACACAATCAACCCATCTCCCCCAAAAAATATTTTATTCGGAGATTTCATGTTAAAAAATTATCCAATCACTAATTAGAATCAATCACACTCCTATTATTCAAAACATTAATATTCCACCTCAAATACCTCATTCTATCAAATTTTCAACTTGATATGTGTAGCCTACTGGCAGAAACCAATGGGGGAATCCTCGCTCGTAATTGCTAATCACCTTAACCCTTTTATTCATCGTCAAATACATGCTCCAAAAATATTTTATCTATACCCATCAAGCCAGATTTTAACCAACAATACACAATAGCACAAACAATACAGATTATTTAAATAAAACCCGGCTATACCCAACAAACCAGACCTTGCTATAGCTTCCATGGAATTCCATATGGCTGTTAGAATTCCTTGCTATAGCTTCCATAGAATTCCATATGTACTATCTACTTCTGTGTGCGGTTCTTAGAGTTACGCATTCACAGCGCTGGCAGACAGCTTCTTGCATTCAGTTACATACCTGCTAGTCACTTGTGAATAATAAAATACTCTCAAACATAATGGATCAATCATGGATCGTAATTTTGATTATTTCTCTTGCTGGTTAGTTTGTTGTGTTATTTTTTTCCTTTTTTATGAGGGGGGGGGGAGTTAAAGTTTTAGAATAGTGGCTCCCCTGAAGGAGATATGGTAGAACAAAAAGGGAGACATTTTTAGATTACTGATTTTGCGTTTTGACAATTTCCCCTCTATAATGGCCTCATATAGGCCTTGGCTGTATATACAAAAATACAGGGTCAAATTCTAGTGTAGCTACTTTTTGCTATCTTCGAAAAGGGTTAGGTTAGGAAAATGAAACTTTCAGTAATGAATCTAGGGCCAAGACGCTTTCGAGCTTTCGAGACGTGCCATCTTCACCGATATGCTTGTAAAAGCTATGTAAACAGCATATATAAAGGTTGAAGGCAAGCTCAAAACACAAATCTTGGTTAATTCTGGCGTTTTTAATCCTGTCAGACCAGAAGGTGAACTTAAATTGCATTTTTTCCTTTTAAATTTCATTCAAGATAAAGTGCTCAAAAGTAAAAAAAGAAGATAAAAGAACTAAAAGCGGCTGGGGTCCAGAAGAAAAGAAAACTAAAGTTTTTTCTGTCTTTGTCGACTAAAAGTCAGTCGGATTCTCTGGAAGTGCCATGGGTGTCCCTACAGGAACGCTACAAGACTACTTGGAAAAAGTTGAGAAGCTGAATATCCCTCTACAAAGTCTGGACCTGAGCTTTTTTACACCCTGTTACAACTAGTGTTAGGCGATAATTTGATTAAACGATATATCGATATTTTTACTTTCGATAATCAATATATCGATTTTCACATTTCTTATAATTTTTCTTTTTGACCAGATTAACTTTAGGGTTTGGAAAAATTCAATACCAAAGTAATTCAATAACAAAAAGAGTATTTTACAATATTGTTTTCAAATTTTGAAAAAAAAACAATACAGAAAAACTTCTATTGCATGAACGAATATTACAAAAACCCTCATTTCGAATTCCTCAGGCTCAGGATAAAGAAAAATTAGCCACTGGCTACTTTTGGCTATTCAAATCAGCGACATGTCAATATTTTCCTCTGATAATTGGTTCAGCCTTTCAGTGATTAGATAAATAAAAATTGTTGTTTTTTTACCTGAAGGTAAGGAGCAACACTAACACTTAAAAGAACAGAAATTGTTCTGTATATGAGGGGTATAACCCCTCCTTAATAACTTGCTCTTCACACCAAAGTTCCTTTTTGTATTTTAACAATCTCCATACTCCAGTTAGACGGCTCTCGTGTTTCAGGAGTTTTTTTTAAACAATTGGGACAAAAGGTCAAAATTAACGCAAAGAGCGAGGTATTGAAGAGGAGGATTTGCCCTCAAATACGGGACAATTTTTGTTTGTTTTAAGTTTTAATATTGCTCCTTAGTTTTAGTTGGAAAATTAGTTTTCGAATTTAATTTCTGATCGTTTTTCAAATAATTCCAGAAAAATAACATTTTCTGTCCATGGAAATCCTCCCCCCCCCAAGAAAATTCCCCCTCGGAAAGTTCCTCTCGCGTAAATCCCCCATCCCCAAGACTATTCCATCCTTGCTGAAAATTCATCCAAAAAACTTCTTGCGGACAATTCCGCCAGGAAAGTTATTTTTAGCCTACTTTCGTTTGAAAAAGACTTGTTTTTCTTCTAATTTCTATCCTTTTTTCTAAACATGCTCGACAGTTTGCCTCCGTTAAAATTTTTTTAATGTAACTTTTCCCCTCCCACTGTCTCAATGGACAAGTCTGTCCTCCTTACATTCCTCCCTGGAGGCGCTCTTCCGCGGAATACCCCCCCCCCCCATGGACATATTCCCCAGACAATCGCAACCCCTTTGAAAATTTTCCCGGAATATCTCAAAATGTAAAATTGAATTTGCAAAACGAAAGTATATCAAATAAAAAGAATTTTCTATAAGAATTCTGGAAAATTGCCCCGTGCATAGTTTCCGTTTGAAAGTTATTCCACGGAAACATCCCTCCCCATGGAAAATTCTCCCTCGGAAAATCCCCTCCCCACAGGAAATCCACCCTTCTCCCCCAAAAATGTTTGTTTACTTCCCAATAACTAAAGTATAGCCTGTGTAAACACTATACAAATTTCATAACTTACAACCCTTTTCTCCACGGACTTGCAGGATCGTGACATCCCTAGAGGCATGATACTTGACCTTTCAACTATGCGGATCAAAATGGCTATGTCAAAATTTTGATCGGATGACTTTGGTAAAAAAGAAACATAGGAGGGAAGGGGGGGGGCCTAGTTGCCCTCGGTTTTGGTCAATCGGTTTCGTCACGAAATGGGGAACTAGAACTGTAAGTTCCGTTCGAGCGAGTGCTCTTCTGATTTATATGACTATTAGTTCGATACGATCATCCTGGCGAAAAAAAAAGAAAAAAAGAACAAATAAACACGCATCCGTGATCTTTCTTCTGGAAAAACTTGCAAATTTTAATCTATTTTCAGATGGAAGCTAGAAACCATTACTGTATGGTTCTCTGATATGCCAAATCCGTGATTTTTATTAAGATGATTTGACTTTTTAAGGGTGTTCCCGCCCTTTCTAAAAAATCATAAAAATTTTCTCAGACTCGTAGCTTTTGATGGGTATATAAAACTTGATGAATTTTATACATCTGGAGTCGGCGTAAAAATCCAATTCAGTTGACATATCTATTGTTATAAAAACCCTGTGTTTTCAGTTTTGGTTGGTTTTTGGCCAAGTTGCTCCTTACTTACAGTATGTTACCACTAATTAGGATTAGCTACTCAGGCTTGGAATTCACTCTCAGAAAGGATATTGGTGGCGGGCACGGACAATAATTTTACGACAACTTTTAATAGCTATTTCTGAGACCCCTATTACAAGACTTCTCTACTGTAACTACAGACTCCCTACTTAAAATCTAGAGAGCCTTGACAGATGCAGCTGCTGACAAAGTTTGTCTTGCATTGACTACTAAAACTTCATCATGTGATCCCAAAAACTGGCTTGATTGTTGATTTTGCCCTTGTATGTACTGATACAGATTCCTATAAGGCCCAGTCCATGAATTTCGCTATTTTACTCTCAACTCGGAGAAGATCGTCAGGGGTAATATACAATTTATAGAAACTTGGATTGAGGTATGTGGCAATCCTGAAGAGTGCGATCTGAACAAGGCCTATAAGCTTAGAAGGTATTCTATCTAGCCCAGCGTTTTGAGGTTCTGAGCAACATTTGAGAGCCCACCCTCACTAAACATAGTTTGAGAATGGGCTTTGCTATCTTATGGATACAGTTGTGCATGCTGTGTATCTTCATATATGAGACAGCATCAAACAGTTCGTGGTAACAAACTGTAAGCAAGGAGAGACCCGGCTCAATAGTAACCAAAACTCTAAAAACTGTAATTTGGATACCAATAGATACATCAATAGAATAAAAATTTTATGTTGATTCCAAATATGTAAGTTTTATTAAGTTTGGTTTTACTCATCAAAAAATACGCGCCTGAGAAAATTTGCCTTATTTTTGAAAAAAGGGGAAAACAACCCCTAAAAGTCATGGAATTTTAATGAAAATCACACCATCAGATTCAGCCAATCAGAAAACCCTACTATAGAAATTTCAAGCTCCTATCTGCAAAAATGTGGAATTTTGTATTTTTTGCCATAAGAAAGATCATGGATTCATAGTTTATTTGTTTTTTTTTTTGTTTTTCTTTTTCTTTCCCAGGGGTGATCGTATCGATCCAGTAGTCCTAGAATATCTTGAGAGGTCTCATTCGAACGGAAATTAAAAGTTCTAGTACCTTTTTTAAGTGACCAAAAAAATTAGAGGGCAACTTGGCCCTTTCCCAGGCTCATTTTTTTCTCAAAGTCACCCAATCAAAATTGTGAGATAGCCATTTTGTTTAGCATAATCGAAAGTTTAATAAATATGTCTTTGAAGATGACTTAATTCCCTACAGTTCCCGGGGGAAGGGCGGCAAGTTATGAACTTTGCCCATCTTTACTTATATTATTGGTTATTTGGAAGTATACAGACGTTTCAGGAGGGATTTTTTACGGGTGGGGATGGGGCTTAGTGGAGGGGGTTACAGGGGAGGATCTTTCCACGGAGGATGTTTCCTTGGGGGAAGGGATATTTCTATAAAGGGGTGCCGGATTTCCCAGCATTATTTAAGAAACGATCAGAAATTAGATAAAAGAATCAAGTATTTTCAACTGAAAGTAAGGAGCAACATTAAAACTTCAAACGAACAGAAACTATTACGTATGTGAGGTGGTTCACCCCCTAGTCAATACCTCGCCCATTACGTTAAATTTTTTTTTTATTAATTTAAAAAGAGCTATCTATTCTAATTAAATGGCCTTTATGAATAGAGGGTTTGTGATTCGAACAAAATTCGAACTTTAGCGTAAAGAGCGAGGTATTGACTAGGAGGCAAACTCCCTAATATATGTAATAAAACCATACGAATATAGAAGTTCGTTACGTAAGTTAATTCGTAAGTTACGTCAGAACAAATTTCGAGAACGCCATTTAGCCAAAAAAGTAAAAGTAATATACAAATTTGGTTTTGATCATTCATTTACGGTTAGCCAAAATTAAAGCTACTGTAATTCAAAAATATTCAGAAATTAAATAAAAAAACAAGTTTTCTTAAACTGAAAGTAAGGAGCGACATTAAAACTTAAAACGAACAGAAATTGAATTGAGTTCTTGAGTTGAGTTGAGTTCTTTATTTAACAATAAATATCATAAACAAAAAACTACATCAAGAAAATCTCCCCCACAAGACTCCATGGCAGGTAAATAACAGGAAAAAAAAATTCTAACACAAAAAAAATATGAACAAAATACCAACACAAAAAAAAAATATATAAACAAAATAAAAATAAGAAAAAAAATTCCAGTCGCCCTACCTTAATCATCCCCGGAATGACAAACAAGACAGAGGATAACATATGAATTCACCAACCCAAATAAATATTCAATTCCAAAGGAAACAGAAAAAAAAATTTAATTAATAGCTAGAAAATCTGTAACATAATTTTTGAACATACCAACCGAGTGGCAGCTTCGTGCAGACAAAGGGAGCGTGTTCCAAATCCTGTTGCAACTTGTCAGAGGGTTGAAGTCAGACCTCACTGATAGAGTATGAAGAATCTGTAAACTGCTGGAAGTGCGGTGATGATAAGTCGATTGATCAGAAACAAAAGATATATCATTACTTAGAGCAGCATTTTCTGTATATGAAAGGGGCTGTCCCCTCCTTAGCGCCATGCCTTTTACGCTTAAGTTTTCATTGTTTTAAAAAATAAAGTTGTGTGACAGAGTCAAGCTTTAGCGTAAAGAGTGAGGCGTTCAGGAGGGGACAACCTCTTTTATATACGGAATATTTTCTGTTCACTTTAAGTTTTAATGTCGCTCCTTACTTTCAGTTAAAAAAACTTGTTTTTTAATTTAATATATAATAGATTATTCTTCTTCTCGGCCATTTGCGAAACAATTTTATATGTTGGATCTTTTCTGCCTGATATCCACTGTCATATACTAGAAAAAGCCAAAATAATGTCGGTTTCGATATATATATTTATGTTTCGATGTTCGATATCGATATTTGGTGTGATATACCGATATCCGATATCGTCCAACACTAGTTACAAAACATGATAAATATCTACAGAGGAACAAAAAAAGGGCTAAAAACTTACTTGAAAACGATAGCTAGATTCACGTAAATTTGTATGCATTTATGCCATTATTAAGAGTATAAAAGCACCGACTAACAGGGAATGCAAAGGTAGTGGAGACCGTGGAGGAATTGCAGGTAAAGTTTGGTACCGTGGTTTTATGGATTGCTTTCAACCGTCACAGTGTAGGAGCTTTCTATAAAAACCTGGAGTGGGGTCTATATAAGAAAAGAAAAGTATAAAAAGCAAAAGGTATGTTTCTTGTACCAAGAGTCGCAGTTCGAGTGAGAATTCTGCCGTAGATGATCCTGTATACAACAACTCTTCAGACTCCAGTATGGACGTTGAAGGCGAGCCCCCTACTAGCAACTTCTAATTTGACACTGAGAAAGTGAAGGCTGGTGATCATATTCTGGTTGACCTGAAGAGCAAGAAAAGGAATCCTGCTCACTGTAATATCATTGTCAAAAAGTAGCAACTGAAGAACTCAAGGTTCACTTTCTCAAGGACACTGGAGCGAGAGACTTTGCGCTAACTGACGAGACAGATAGTTTCTTGAAGACAGAAGTTGAAATGAATCTGCAACCACTGACAAGTGGAATACCAATATTAGCGGAACGACTTACTTTTAGTGTTGATCAGTCAATTTATAAATGGAAATTAATGCTCTTTAGTTTTTTTTTTTAACCTCACTGAAATTGCTTTTTTATTTTTTTTTATTCTGACCATATTCTTTATTAGTTTTATAGTCGAAAGACAATTTTTAATGTTCCCCTGGCCATTTTTCTGTTTCGTTTGTCATGTGGGTAAACGTAAGCCAAAGACAGTCAAACCTGTAATGGGGTGGCCTGGGTTCGGGGACTCTTGACCACATGGATAGAGAGGCATCAAGGTGGAAAAGTGGTGGAGTATTTCTAATTTTCTTTTCAGTTTGTATATGAGTGGGGGAGGGGCAGCCCCCCCCACTCATAGACAAAAATTTTTAGGCTGGCTTTCTGTTTTAATAGTGCTCCTTACTTTTAAACTGAAGAAACATGTATTGTTATTTATTCAAAATGTTGTGTTAACGAACTATAAGTAAGGAGTGACCCGGCTCAATAGTTACCGAAACTCTAAAAAACAGAACTTTGATACCATGAGACACGTCAAAAGAATTGAATTTTTATGCTTATTTCAAGTATATAAGTTTCATCAAGTTTAATGTTACCCATCAAAAGTTGCGAGCCTGAGAAAATTTGCTTTATTTTCAAAAAAAGAGGACACAACCCCTAAAAGTCATAGACTCTTAGTGAAAATCACACCATCAGATTCAGCGTATCAGAGAACACTACTGTAGAGGTTTCAAGCTCCTGTCTGCAAAAGTATGAAATTTTCTATATTTTTTTTGCCTGAAGAAAGGTCATGGATGCGTGTTTATTTGGTTTTTTTCCCAGGGGTGATGGTATCGACCCGATGGTCCTAGAATATTGAAGGAGGGCTCATTTGACCGAAATTGAAATTTTTAGTGCACCTTTTAAGTGACCAAAAAAATGGAGGGCAACTAGGCCCCCTCCCATACTAATCTTTTTCCCAAAGTCACCTGATCAAAATTTTGAGATATCCATTTTGTTCAGAATAGTCGGAAAACCTAAAAATATGTCCTTGAAGATGACTTAATCCCCCCAAGCTACCAGGGGAAGGGGTGCAAGCTGTGAACTTCGCCCATTTTTTACATATAGTTTTTGTTTGTGGGAATTATACAGACGTTTTTAGGGGGGGTTTTTCTGGTGGGGGTCGGGAAGGGGGTTACGTGAGAGGCTCTTTCTATGGAAAAAATTTTTATGGGTGAAGGAAATTTTTCAAGAAGGGGCACTTGATTTCCCATAATTATTTAAAAACGATCAGAAATTCAATTAAATAAACTATTTTTTTCAACCGAAAGTAAGGAGCAACTTTAAAACTTAAAACGAACAGAAATTATTACGTATATGAGAGGGTCCACCCCTTCGTCAATACCTCGCTCTTTACGCTTTTTAGTACTTTCAAAAGAACTGTTTTTTCTAATTAAACGGCCTTTGGGATTCAGGAATCATTCTTAAGGAATTGGAAAAAATATTCAAACTTTAGCGTATACCTCTTTATATTAAATATTTAATTAAAATATATCTGCATGGCTACCGTTTATCTCTGCATAGTTTTTGTTTTACAAAGTACGGTCGCTATAACACATGAGTACCCGAAAATCTATCAATAACGAGCATTAAAATTTCTTTAAACTGAAAAAAACTTTGTCAACGCAAAATTAGTAATACGAGTCCGAGTATTTTGTCTTTGCATCTGGAAGCCTGTAACGACGTAATTAAGCGTCACTATATGGCAAGGGGTTATCGAGGATTTATGTTCCGGAAGGGGGGGGGGAAGAAAACCAGAAGAAACACATCAAAAATTTGTTTATATGCAGGTGTGTAATGTTTTTACGAGTCAGAAAAAAAGTTTGGGAGAGGTTGAAACCGGGGCGCCTATGCCCCCCACATCCCGGAAATAGCCGCGTGTTAGATTCTTTTGAAGGGCTTTAAACTGGATTTTCATAAATGGGAAGAAAATAAAAAAGTATTGAGCTGTGGGTTAGGTTAAGGAAAATGAATTTTCCATGTTGATGGGAGGGTAGATACCCCTCCCCCTATAACTTCAAATTTACGCTAGATATTGAGGAGAACTTTTCGTTTGTTGGATTTTATCTGTTGGATGATTACTGATAGATGGTTCAAAAAGCTGAAAATCAACAGAAATTTCCAAATATCGTTTCCGATATCAATATTTACGTTTCGATCTCAAATATTGAATTTGGGTTCAATATATAGATAGGAAGCTGGCCCACAATCGGCAGGTTTCGACTTTTTTTTAATTCTTCAGGAACTGTTTTGTACTTTACTGAAAAAATTACAAATGAATGTGCATTGTCAGTTTAATGTACATACACTGATTTTTAGTAATCACAATGTTAATATTATTTGATTTATTAAAGTTATAAAAGTAAAAACATTTATATTTTTTTCAGTAAAGTGCAAATTATGTTCTGGCCTTGGGAAGGCATAGAGGTTTTGAGCCCAACTTATGATAATTTCTGCTCGTTTTGAGTTTGAATCGATTATTTATTGTAATTTCTGTTCGTTTTGGGTTTCATTTATTTATCAATGCTGAGTTGTGGTAGGTTCACGATTGGTAGATTATTTCATTTTATTTTTGCTCATTTTTTTTTTAATAGAGTTCTTTACTTTTCTTTGAAAAACTTATTTTGTGGAAAAAGTGTTTTTAATTAATTAAGAGTCAAAAGCGATCTGGACAATTGCCCGCTCTTCCACGCCGTCTCCCCCCCAGCCCATCTTATAAAAATTTTTAAAGTGCCATTTTGTTAAATCTAGTTCCTTGTTCCTATCATGAAAACTCCGGTGTCGACACTCCCCCCCCCCAGGGTGGGTGGGCAGGGGTGGTAAGGTATGCTTGGGGGACTATATGGTTCTTAGGGAACGGATGCTCGTAAAAACTTCAGATTGAGCCTGTTCGATTATAACTTTAAATCTATAGTTTTATTTTTAAGAGTCAATGGATATCTGAGGGCACGTAGCCCCTCTCCCCCCCCTGCCATAAGGCTTCAATATTTTTTTTCCCAGAGGGACGTCATTTGGCAGGGTTGGTCTTATAAACTTAGGAGGGGGCTCATCCAATCGGAAATCGGAAGTTTCATTGTCCTTTTGAAGAGTCAAGTGATCGGAAGGTAACTAGCCTCCTCCCGTGCCTTTATTCCTAAGTGCATCCAATAAACACTCTAGATATCCATTTTGTTAAAAATAGTAAAAAAATATGATAACAAAACTCCTCGGTCGACACTACCCCCAGGGCCTGGGGGCAAGCATAGCACATTATTCCTTTGGGGCATGTATGGTTCATATGGAGCGTGTGCTTGTAAAAAATTCAGAGGGGGCTTATTTGTTTTTAAATAAAACAATTCTAGTTTACTTTTTAAAGGAAAAAAAAGATCGAAGGCAAACAAGCCCCCCCCCCCCCTTCTCCGCGCCTTTTTTCCACAAACCCATCTGATTAAAATTTGGAGATAGCCATTTTGTTTAAGAATATTTCAAAAGTCAGATATTAAAATCTCTGGGGTCGCTCCACCCCCCCCCCCACGAGCCCGGGGGACAGGGTTTTCCGTTATGCCCCGGGGGTATATCGGTTTTTATGTAAGGGGTGGTCGTATAAACTTCGAAAATGGATATTTGATTGGGTATTGAAATTTTTAGTTATCTTTTTATTAGTCAAAAGTGATCGGAGGGTGATATGCAATACGTATATATAATCTTTGACATCAACTACAAAAGTAACCGGTTCTTAAGTAACTGCTGTGGTTTTTGGGTTTTGACTTCTACGGTTTTCTTTAATTGTTTAGATTATTAGTATATACCTTATTCAAAGATTTCGGTTGTTTAACGTTTTGCCAAATTGATATTTCAAACCAACTTTATTAAACGAAATGTGCTCAACTTATCGGTCCAGTCTCTTTTCTTGTATCTTATAAGGTCCTCTGTGCATTTATAAGTTCATTTTTTCATAAATGTCTTAGACATTCTTTTCTCTGAAATGGAACAGAAATATCCAAAATTTTCGAACTATCAATGTCATGATTTTATATGTCTCATCTGGGAGACCAAACAAAAGTCAGTACTGTTCTATTCAAACAGTTCGTGGTAACGAACTGTATGTAGGCTAAGGAGCGACCCGGCTCAATGGTAAGCGAAACTCTAAAAGACGGAATTTTGATACCAATAGATACATCAAAAGAATCAAATTTAATTCTGACTTCAAATATGTAAGTTTCATCAAGTTTAATCTTACCCATCAAAAGTTACGTGCCTGAGAAAATTTGACTGATTTTAAAAAAAGGAGAAAGACCCCCTAAAAGCTATAGAACTTTAATGAAATTCACACCATCATATTCAGCGTATCAGAGAACCCTACTCAAGAGGTTTCAAGCTCCTATCTACAAAAATGTGGAATTTTCCAATTTTTGCCAGAAGAAAGATCACGGATGCGGGTTTATTTTTATTTTTTTTCCCCAGGGGTAATCGTATTGACCCAGGGGTCCTTGAATATCGTAGGAGGGCTCATGGGAATGAAAATTAAAAGTTATAGTGCTATTTTTAAGTGACCAAAAAATGGAGGGCAACTAGGCCCCCTCCCACGCTAATTTTTTTCTCAAAGTCACTCAAGTAAAATTTTGAGATAGTCATGTTGTTCAACATGGTCAAAAATCAAATAAATATGTCCTTTTAGGATGACTTAATCCCCCACACGTCCCAGGGGCATGGCTGCAAATTATGAACTTTGCCCATTGCTCACATATTGTATTGGTTATTGGGAAGTATACAGACATTTTCAGGAAGAATTTCCTTCTGATGGGAAGGGGGCTGGAGGAGGGGGTTACTCTGGAGAATATTTCCGTGGAGGATGTTTCTTTGGGGTAAGGGACATTTCTATGGGGGGGGGGGTACCGGATTTCCAAGCATTATTTCAAAAACGAACATAAATTAAATTTAAAAAAAAAATTTTTTTCCAATGAAATTAAGAATCAACATTAGAACTTAAAACGAACAGAAATTATTACGTATGTGATGGGGTTCTCCCCCATGTCAATACCGTGCTCTTTAAGCTAAAATTTTTTTTTAGTGCTTTAAAAAGAGCTATCTATTCTAACTAAACGCCCTTTGTGATTCAGGGTTTTGTGAATTAATTTTTTTTTAAATTTTAACTTAAAGAGCGAGTTATTTAAAAAGGGTAGAACCCCCTCACATACGTACTAACATATACGTAATGAAAAAAAAACAATAAAAAAACAAGCGATGCGGCTCAATAGTAATCGAAACTTTTAAAAACGGAATTTTGATGTCAAAAAATGTATCAAAAGAATGGGCTTATAGTGCTGATTCTAAATATATAAATTTTATTAAGTTTAGTATTTCTCATCCTGAGAAAATTTACCTGATTTCTTAAAGAGGGGGAAACATCCCCTACAAGTGAAAGAATTTTACAGAAAATCACACCGTCAGATTCAACGTATCAGAAAACCCTTTTACATAGGTTTCAAGCTCATATCTGCAAAAATCTGCAACTTTTTATTTTTTGCCAGAAGAAAAATCTACGAATATACAAGTTCGTTATGTAAGTTAATTTGTAAATTACGTCAGAACCAAATTTAGAGACAGACATTTAGTAAAAGAAAAGTAAAATTTTTATGCAAATTTTGTTTACTTATTCAATGACGGTGAGTCAAAATAAAAGCTGCATTAACTAAAAAACGATCAGAAATTAAATAAAAAAAAACAAGTTTTTTAAACTGAAAGTAAGGAGTGACATTAAAACTTAAAACGAACAGAAATTATTCCGTATGTGAAAGGGGCTGTCCCCTCCTCAACGCCTCGCTCTTTACGCTGAAGTTTGACTCTGTCTCACAACTTAATTTTTTAAAACAATAAAAATTAGATTACCTAAGTGTTGCCTTACGATTAAATCTCCCTTCGTTGCCAACAATCTTGGAGCAGCCAACTTGAATTCTAAGCCTGGAGTCTGAGACCAGTTCCGACTGTAAGGAACACAAGCTATTAGTGATGCTAGTGCTACATCATTTACAAACAAGGGGTGATAATGAAAGTGGTATTTGGATTTTCTCTATGCTGAAGAAGGTACAAAGTGCTTCTGCAACTTCTGGTGGTTCAGTCAGAGTTTTCCCATCAACGGTAATTTTGGTTAGTAGTTCAGGTTTCTTGTCGTTGGGTCGTTGCACTTTATTGAACCTCTTCCACACTTTTCTTCCGTCCTTACCAATTTCAACTATTTTTTTTATGAAAGTGGTCGTTTTTGGTGACTCTTTAAATTGACTGTTTGCACTTCTTTTAAGATTTATAGATTTCCAGGTATTGAGTCCATAGATTTTGCTTGTTGTTAATTCAGCTCAGTAAAATTTCAGTAACCCATTTGTTTATCGGTGCAATTTTCTTCCTCTTTTAGCTGGTTTTTCTTTAAAACAATATGCCTTGTATAGAGTTGTAATTATATTATGAAATTTATGAAAACATAAGCTTATACATAGCTATGTATATATTCAGATTTTGAATATTCAGATTTTGTGCAGTGCGAAAACTGTGAAAATTCCAAAATTTTAAATTTCATTTTCAAAATTTCAATTTTACTTTAAGAGTGAATATTCTTAATATTTACCAATCATAAAACTATGTCAATTAAAAATAAACCAAAATGAACTTAAAAATGTTTTTCTAAAACAAATAATTGTTTTCAGAGCAAGGATTGGTTGGGTATTAAATAGACTTATCAGTTATACAAAGAATAGCTAAGTTAAACAAAAATATTACGCTAGAAGTAGAAAATGGCCTGAATTCAAACATAGAAGAAAAATTTACAGTCAGATATAAAAAATTGGGAATACATATTACTAATTTTTGTTTTTTTTTTCTAACAGCCACAAAACTTAAGTATATATTTTCTTCCTACAGGTTTGACGATACGCATAGACGTAAAAAGCTCTGCTGAGAAAAACAACGACTCATCAACTGAAGGTAAAAACAGTATGTTTAAAGTTATTCTTGACGCTTTCGAAGAAGCATTAAGTTGCAAAAAATTGCAACTTAATTTTGATTCAGGAATGCTGGTTCTTATTTCGGTTCACTTTATTTGAAAAAGTTTGTTGCAAAAGCAAATGAAAGTTCTTGAAAGCATCCCAAAAATGGCACTGGTCAAAATGAAAAATTCACGAATGGAAGGATTATGGAACAAAAATAAAACGATGAAGGCAAAAGCAAAAATTTTATTTATTGGTACTATTTCCTGAGTAGAAAGGCTGAGAACTATACAACCCGAGCATTTAGAATTTTCATAGTCGAAAACTCTTAATCGGGGGTTTACAGGCCTTACTGTTTTACCTTGCATTGTAGTATTATTTGAAATTTCTTCTGGGTATTTAAACAGTCTAATGAACAAGATTGAAAAATTACCTTCTTGGTCATCTCCCCTCCCCCCCCCCTCTATTCTTTTTTCTGAAGGAAAGTCATTTCCTCTTGAATTAGATTGCCTTAATCATAAATCTAACATTTGTCTGTAGTTAACAACAAAAATATTCAAGAAATGACTATATCACGTTCGCCTTTTCTTACGAAGGTCTTTAAAAACTTCTGCCCAACAAATGTTCATAATATCGTTTTTTATTTTTTTATTTTTTTTTTGTTGAGAACCTCACTAAAGACTATAATAAGGTTTCGCATTTGGCCTTAGACCAAAAACATAAAAGTATCGAATGAAACAAAGAACATTCCAAGATATTTCAGAACGTGGAAATCTGATCAGAATGGCATAGCCTTGCCAATTATTTTGGCGACTTACTTTTTTTCCAGATTAATATAATAATATAAACTACAAGAGTTATATGAATTCGATATGCAGAGCCATTCCTAGAGCGAATGACAACCTGGTGGCCTGGCCCCGGTTGTCACTGCTGAAGGTGGCGCCGTGGCTGAAGGATTGCCCACTTTGATGAACTTTTGTTTCCTTTGATTCGGCTATGTTTTGCATATATTAGAGTCGGGAGAGGTGGGGTGGTGATGGAGGAATGTAATTTTATCTTCCCAGGCACCATCAATCCTAAGAATGTCTTTGTCGACATTTATTTTATCGCCTGAAAATAGAGACTAAGTCTCTTTCAAGATAATTTCTGCTCGTTTTGAGTTTGAATCGATTATTTATTGTAATTTCTGTTCGTTTTGGGTTTCATTTATTTATCAATGCTGAGTTGTGGTAGGTTCACGATTGGCAGATTATTTGATTCTATTTTTGCTTATTTTTTGTTTAATAGAGTTCTTTAATTTTCTTTGAAAAACTTATTTTATGGAAAAAGTGTTTTTAATTAATTAAAAGTCAAAAGCGATCTGGACAATTGCCCGCTCTTCCACGCCTTTTCCCCCCAAACCCATCGGATCCGAATTGTTATAGAGCCATTGTGTTATATCTAGTTCAAAGGTCAGATAATGAAAACTCCGGTGTCGACACTCCCCCCCCCCAGGGTCTGTGGGCCGGTGTTGTAAGTTATGCTTTGGGGGAATATATGGTTCTTATGGAACGGATGCTCGTAAAAACTTCAGATAGAGCCTGTTTGATTAGAAATTGAAATCTCTAGTTTGATTTTTAAGAGTCAAGGGGTATCTGAGGGTACGTAGCCCCCTCCCCCCGCTATAAGGCTTCAATATTTTTTTCCCAGAGGCACTTCATTTGGCAGGGTTGGTCTTATAAACTTCGGAGGGGCTCATCCAATCGGAAATCGGAGGTTTCATTGTCCTTTTGATGAGTCAAGTGATCGGAAGGTAACTAGCCTCCTCCCGTGTCTTTTTTCCTAAGTACATCCAATAAAATCTCTAGATATCGATCTTGTTAAAAATAGTAAAAAAATATGATAACAAAACTCCTCGGTTGACACTACCCCCAGGGCCTGGGGGCAAGCATAGCAAATTATTCCTTTGGGGCATGTAGCAAGTGTTTTATTCCTTTGGAGCCCTGCAGCAAGTGTTTTCAGTTATGCCCCGGAGGTATATATGTTTTATGTGAGGTTTTTATGTAAGGGGTGGTCGTATAAACTTCAAAAATGGCTCATTTGTTTGGCTATTGAAATTTTTAGTTATCTTTTTATTAGTCAAAAGTGATCGGAGGGTGATATGCAATACGTATATATAATCTTTGATATCAACTACAAAAGTAACCGGTTCTTAGGTAACTGCTGTGGTTTTTGGGTTTTGACTTATACGGTTTTCTTTAATTGTTTAGATTATTAGTATATACCTTATTCGAAGATTTCGGTTGTTTAACGTTTTGCCAAATTGATATTTCAAACCAACTTTATTAAACGAAATGTGCTCAACTTATCGGTCCAGTCTCTTTTCTTGTATCTTATAAGGTCCTCTGTGCATTTATAAGTTCATTTTTTCATAAATGTCTTAGACATTATTTTCTCTGAAATGGAACAGAAATATCCAAAATTTTGGAGCTATCAGTGTCATGATTTTATATGTCTCATCTGGGAGACCAAACAAAAATCTTTAGTGTTCTATTCAAACAGTTCGTGGTAACGAACTGTAAGTAAGGAGCGACCCGGCTCAATGGTAACCGAAACTCTAAAAGACGGAATTTTGATACCAATAGATACATCAAAAGAATCAAATTTAATTCTGACTTCAAATATGTAAGTTTCATCAAGTATAATCTTACCCATCAAAAGTTACGTGCCTGAGAAAATTTGGCTGATTTTAAAAAAAGGAGAAAAACACCCTAAAAGCTATAGAACTTTAATGAAATTCACACCATCATATTCAGCGTCTCAGAGAACCCTACTCAAGAGGTTTCAAGCTCCTATCTACAAAAATGTGGAATTTTCCAATTTTTGCCAGAAGAAAGATCACGGATGCGGGTTTTTTTTCCCCAAGGGTAATCGTATTGACCCAGGGGTCCTATCTTAAAAAGGAACCTAGAACTTCGAATTTCCAGTCAAATGAGTCCCCTCCAAATTTTATACGACCACCCCTTCCATAAAAACCATATATACCCCCCGGCGAAATTTACAACACTTGCCTCCGGGCTCTGGGGGGGTCGTATCTTTGGACTATTTTCAACAAAATGGCTATCACAAAATTTTGATCAGATGCATTTGGGGAAAAGAATGCAGAGAGGGGCTAGTTGCCCTCCAATTACTTTTGAATCTTAAAAAGGGCACTAGAACTTCCGGTTTTCAATCAAATGAAGGCCCTTGAAATTTTATAAGTTACCCTTTCCATCTGAAGTGCCTCTGCGAAAAATAATTTAATAAAACAGAACACTGAAGCCTTGTGACCTTTACTATAGGCAACGCTATAGGGTTGCACATGATAAATGTGACGTTACCCATATGAAATAAGTTTTTTCCGAAATTAAGGCTCTAAACCGGTGATTGCCAACCGATTTTATCTTGGAAATATTTAAGTAATTACTAAAGGTGGTTGTCAAATGAAGGATCAAAAGAACAGTCCCCAAATATATTTCATTAAAAAAAATGCATATCCATTAAAAATACATTAAAAATTATAAACTGTATCATGCAAAACTTCCAAAAAATATACAAAATGCAGGATTGTGCTATGTTTGTGCTATGTTTTGGCGAACAGTTAAAACTTTTCACCAAAATATATCATTTTTCTGCAGCCGTACGTTTTAATATTTCAGAGCAAAATTAAAAGTTTCAAACGAATTTAAGAACAAATTCAGAACATTTGAATGTTCTGAAAATTCAGAAAAAATTTCCAAAACTTAACAAATTGAATAAGTTTAAGTTTAAAAAAGAACAATTTTTCCATCATTTGACAGCTGACATTCAGTTTCATCCATCCACCGACTTAAATTTTTGAAGTCTTTTTGCTTTTTCTAGACCAAAATTAATAGAAAACAAGAAAAGGAAAAACAGAATCGTCAGAAAAGGAAAATTTTCTAATTTTTCAAGTAAGTTTAGAGCATTCTCTAAATGTCAAAGAAAAATCTTACTTCTGACTAAATGAAGGAACAAATCATAAACTAATAAATTAAATGATACAAGTATTCTGTTCTTTCGGTGCAAGTTACAGCTGTAACCTTGTCACAAAATCACTTATTTTAAATGAAGCATGAGCCTCAAGTCACACAGTTTTTTGTATGTTTTATTTATGTCAAACAAAAGCTTAATTAGCAAAAAATACTTAAATTTCTGACTCGAATCAGGTTCTTCCTAGCTGATTGTTAGGGATCTAACAGCACCAACACATTCTCAGATTAAATAAATTAAGAAATAAATTCGAACGTAACGTTTTTTGTCATTGCGGAGTATTAATCTTATAATGATTAAATAAAAAAAACAAGTTTTTTTAACTGACAGTAAGGAATGACGTTAAAACTTAAAACTAACAGAAATTATTCCGTATATGAAGGGGGGCTGTCCCCTCCTCAACGCCTCGCTCTTTACGCTAAAGTTTGACTCTGTCTCACAACTTTATTTTTTAAAACAATAAAAAACTTTAGCGTAAAGAGCGAGGTGTTGAGGAGGGGACAGCCCCTTTCATATACGGAATAATTTCTGTTCTTTTTAAGTTTTAACGTCGTTCCTTACTTTCAGTTAAAAAAACTTGTTTTTTTTTATTTAATTTTTGAACGTTTTTGAATTAAAGCAGGTTTTGATTTCGGCTCACCGTACATGAATAATTAAAACAAAATTTGCATATTATATTTGGTTAAATGGCTTTCTCGAAACTTGTTTAATTTTATTTACGAACGTTTTTATTAGTAATAAATATACGTAACTTACGAATTAACTTACGTAACGTACTTCTATATTCATAAATTTTTAACACGTATATTAGGGGGTTCGCCCCCTCGTCAATACCCTGCTCTTTAAACTATAGTTCGACTTTTTTTTCCAGTTCTTTAAAAATGACCTCTTAATCACAATCAGTTGATCAGTTGAAAAACATGTTTTTTTTATTTAATTCCTGATCTTTTTCTTTAATAATGCTGGGAAATCCGGCGCCCCCTTCATAGCAATGTCCCTTCCCCCATGAAAACTTCCTTCATGGAAAGATCTTTCCATATAGCCCCCGACCCTCTCCTTCCCCCACCTACCAGAAAAAATCTCCTCTGAATAAGTCTGTATACTTCCCAATAACCAATACTATATGTTAACATTGAGTAAAGTTCATAACTTTCAGCCCTCCCCTGGGGACTTTGGGGGATCAAGTCATCCTAAAAGACATTTTTATCATATTTTCGACCATGTTGAACAAAATGGCTATCTCAAAATTTTGATCGGGTGACTTTGGGAAAAAAATGAGCGTGGAAGGGGCCTAGTTGCCCTCCATTTTTTTTGGTCACTTAAAAAGGGCACTAGAACTTTTAATTTCCGTTCCAATGAGCCCTCCCACTATATTCTAGGACCACTGGGTCGAAACGATCACCCCTGGGGAAAAAAAAACAAAAAAAAAACAAACAAACAAACAAACAAATAAACACGCATCCGTGATCTTTCTTCTGGCAAAAAATGGAAAATTCCACATTTTTGTAGATAGGAGCTTGAAACCTCTACAGTAGGGTTCTCTGATACGCTGAATATGATGGTTTCAAGCTCCCATCTACAAAAATGTGGAATTTTGCATTTTTTTGCCAGAAGAAAGACCACGGATGCGAGTTTATTTGTTTGTTTGTTGTTTTTTGTTTTTTTTTTGTTTCCCCAGGGGTGATCGTATCGAACCAGTTGTCCTAGAATATCGTGAGAGGGCTCATTGGAATGGAAATTGAAAGTTCTAGTGCCCTTTTTAAGCGACCAAAAAAAATGGAGGGCAACTAGGCCCCCTCCCACGCTCATTTTTTTCCCAAAGTCACCTGATCAAAATTTTGAGGTAGCCATTTTGTTCAACATGTTCGAAAATATTATAAGTATGTCTTTTAGGATGACTTAATCCCCCTAAGTTTCCGGGGGGAGGGCTGAAAGTTATGAACTTTACCCAATGTTAACATATAGTATTGGTTATTTGGAAGTATACAGACGTTTTCAGGGGAGATTTTTCCTGGTAGTGGGGGTTGGGTGAGTCAGGGGTTATGCGGGAGGATCTTTCCATGAAGAAAGTTTTCATGGCGGAAGGGACATCGCTATGAAGGGGACGCCGGACTTCCCCGCATTATTTAAAAAAAGATCATAAATTTAATATAAAAAACAAGTATTTCAACTGCAACAGCAGCAACATCGAAACTTTAAACGAACAGAAAATATTATATATATAATTGGGTTCACCCCGTAGTCAATGCCTCACTCTTTAAGCCAAAGATTTTTTAGTACTTTCATAAGAGCTATTTATTCTAATTAACGGCCTTTGTCATTAAGCTGTCATTTCTAAAGAATTGGAACAAAATTTGAACTTTCGCTTAAAGAGCAAGGTATTGACTAGGGGGTGAACTCCCTAATATACGTAATAAAAATATACGAATATAGAAGTTCGTTACGTAAGTTAATTCGTAAGTTACGTATATTTATTACTAATAAAAACAATCGTAAATAAAATTAAACAACTTTCGAGAAAGCCATTTAACCAAATAAAAGTAAATTAATATGAAAATTTTGTTTTAATTATTCATGTACAGTGAGCCAAGATCAAAACCTGCATTTATTCAAAACGTTCTAAAATTAAATAAAAAAAACAAGTTTTTTAAACTGAAAGTAAGGAGCGACATTAAAACTTAAAACGACCAAAAATTATTCTGTATATGAAAGAGACTGTCCCCTCCTCACCGCCTCGATCTTTACGGTAAAGTTTGACTCTTTCACACAAATTTATTTTTTTAAATAATAAAAAACTTTAGCGTAAAGAGCGAGGCGTTGAGGAGGGGATAGTCTCTTTCATATACAGAATAATTTCAGTTACCTCGCTCTTGACAATAAAGTTCGAATTTTGTTCCAAATACAAAATTCTTTAAAAATGACCCCTTAATCACAAAGGCCATTAATTAGAATAAATAGCTGTTATGAAAGTGCTAAAAAAAACATAAGCTTAAAGAGCGAGGTATTGACTAGGGACCCAATCATATACGTGATAATTTCTGTTCGTTTCAAGGTTTGAAGTGCTCCTTACTATCAGTTGATAAACTTGTTTTTTTTATATTTAATTTCTTATCCTTTTTTTCAAATAATGCTGGGAAATACGGAGCTCCTTCATATCAATATCCCTTCCCCCACTAACAATTCCTCCCTTTACATATCCGCCGAAGTGACCCCCGACCCCCCCTACTACCAGAAAATATCTCACCTGAAAATGTCAGTATACTTCTCAATAACCAATACTATATGTAAACATTGGGCAAAGTTGATAATTTGCAGCCCTTCTCCAGTGGGCTCTAGAGGATTAATCGTCCTCAAAGACATTTCGACCATTCTGAACGAAATAGCTATCTCAAAATTTTGACAGGGTGACTTTGTGAAAAAATGAGCGTGGAAGGGGGTCTAGTTGCCCAACATTTTTTTGGTCACCTCAAAAGAGCACTAGAACTTTTAATTTCCGTTCGAATGGGCCCTCCTGCGATATTCCAGGACCATTGGGAATATACGATCATCCTTGGGAAAAAAAAGAAACAAAAACAAATAAACACGCATCCGTGACCTTTCTTCTGACAAAAAATACAAAATTCCACATTTTTGGAGATAGGAGCTTGAAAACTCTACAACAAGGTTCGCTGATACGCAGAATCTGATGGTATGATTTTCATTAAGGTTTTATGACTTTTAGGGGGTGTTTCCTCCGTTTTTTCGAAAATAAGGCAATTTTTCTCAGGCCGGTAACTTTTGACTAAACTTATGAAACTTATTTATTTGAAATCAGCATACAAATTTGATTCTTTTGATGAATCTATTGGTATCAAAATTCCGTTTTTTAGAGTTTCAATTACTATTGAACCGGGTCACTCCTTACTTACAGTTTGTTACGAACTGTTTGAAAGGCGTTTGTACCAAAGGTGTTTGTTGCAAAGGTTTATTTGTACCAGTTTTATAGATATATGTTAGATAGACTCTGAAGCAATAGGTTTTGTTCGTTTTAAGTTTCAACTTCACTCTTTACTTACCTAAAAAACATTAGTTTTTTTTAATTAATTTTTTCTTGTTTCTAATTTAAATCTATTAAGGAAGCAATACCACAAAATCTTTTTATTTAAATTTTTTTGGAGGGGGGATTAGCCCCTTTATATACGGAATAATTTCTGTTTGTTTTAAGCTTTAATGTCGCTCCTTACTTTCAGTTGAAAATTTTTTTTTTATTTAATTTCTGATCGTTTTTCAAATAATGCCTAGAAATCCTTGCTACACAAAAAAGTTCTGGTAGTCGAAGAGTCCCAGCTTTTCCAATTGAGACACGACACCAATAGTGCCTTCTTTAGTGTCATTTGGCACTTGAACATTGTGAAATATACGGGGAAAATGTAGATATGAAAAATAGCTTTTATATGAGCCATTAATTAAAAAAACTTTTTCCACAAAATAAGTTTTTCAAAGAAAAGTAAAGAACTCCATTAAACAAAAAATGAGCAAAAATAAAATCAAATAATCTGCCAAGCGTGAAACTACCACAAATCAGCATCGATAAATAAATGAAACCCAAAACGAACAGACTTTAATAAATAATCGAGTCAAACTCAAAACAAGCAAAAATTAACATAAGTTGGGTACAAAACCCCTATGCCTTCCCAAGGCCAGAACAAAATTTGCACTTTACTGAAAAAAATATAAATGTTTTTACTTTTATAACTTTAATAAATCAACTAATATTAAGATTTTGATTACTAAATATCAGTATATGTATATTGACCTGACGATACATATTCGTTTATTTTTTTCACTGAAGTGCAAATTTTGTTGTGGCCTTGGGAAGGCACAGGGGTTTTGCGCCCACCTTATGTTAATTTCTGATCGTTTTGAGTTTGACTCGGTTATTTATTGTAATTTCTGTTCGTTTTGCGTTTAATTTATTTATCGATGCTGATTTGTGGTAGTATCACGCTTGATAGATTATTTGATTTTATTTTTGCTCATTTTTTGTTTAATGGAGTTCTTTACCTTTATTTGAAAAACTTATTTTGTGGAAAAAGTTTTTTTTAATCAATTTCTGTTCGTTTTATACTGAGATAGTCTTTTCAGGGAAAAAGAAACCAATACTCTAACTTTTTTCACTTTTTATGACTTTATAGTTTGGCCTGCTATTAGTATGCTGGAGAAAAATTTTCAGCAATTTTTATCAACATGCACCCTTTTAAGAATCTGGACATAAATAGTACTGTTTAATTCAGTTTCATACCACCTCTAGTTGACCTGAAATGGAAAACTTGATACAATTCGCAATAAAAATCTGTTTACTTTGTTTGATAGCTTGGATACACTTACGCTATTTTGATTTGGTTAAATTTTAAGAGTAAGGGTAGCCCCGAAAGTTTGAAAATAAAACCCTCAGTCATTTTTGGGATACTGCTGAGATCCCTTATAGGGAATTAGCATTATCACAGTGCATTTTGATTTAATCTTAAGGCAACATTTAGTTTTTAAACATAATGGGCAAATGGGAGGGTGGGCAAGGAAGGGTGGGAGTGGAGGGGGGATTATTAGCCCTACAATCACTTTCGACTATTAAAAAGGGCACTAGCCCTTTGAATTTCAAATCAGATGAGCCTGTTTTGAAGTTTCTACAACGAAGCCTTCTATAAAAACCTAATATGCCCCCAACTATCTCAAATTTTGATTGGATGTGTTTGAGGGAAAGATAGGCGGGGGGGGGCTGGTTGCCCTTCAACAGCTTTCGACCATTATAATGGGCACTAGCCCTTTGAATTTCCAACTGAATGAGCCTGTTTTGAAGTTTCTACGACAACGCCTTCTGTAAAAACCTTATATGCTCCCAGGGCATAACTTAAAACCCTTGCCCTGAGGGTTGTTGGGGATTGTCCTCCACAAAACATACTTTCTATCTGAAAATCAACTACGCTGAACAAAATAGCTATCTCAAAATTTTGACTGGATTTGTTTGGGGGAATGATGGGCGTGGGGGGTGGGGCTAGGCCTTTGAATTTCCAGTCAGATGAGCCTGTTTTGAAGTTTCTACGACAACGCCTTCTATAAAAAGCTTATATGCCCCCAAGGGCATAAATTAAAACCCTTGCCCTGAGGGTTGTGGGGGATTGTCCTCCTCAAAAACATATTTTCTATCTGGAAATCAACTATGCTTAACAAAATGACTATCTCAAAATTTGGTTGAATGTGTTAGGGGGAATGATGGTCATGGGGGGGGGGTGGTAGTCGCCCTTCAATCACTTTCGACTATTACTAAGGGCAGTAGCCCTTTGAATTTCAAATCGAATGAGCCTGTTTTGAAGATTCTACGACAAACCCTTCTATAAAAACCTTATATGCCCCCGGGGCACAACTTAAAACTCTTGGCCTGAGGGCTGTGGGGGAGTGTCCTCATCAAAAACATATTTTCTATCTGGAAATCAACTACGCTGAACAAAATTGCTATCTCAAAATTTTGGTTGAATGTGTTAGGGAGAATGATGGTCAGGAGGGGGGGGGGGCTAGTTGCCCTTCAATCACTTTCGACTATTACTAAGGGCACTAGCCCTTTGAATTTCAAATCGAATGAGCCTATTTTGAAGATTCTACGAGAAACCCTTCTATAAAAACCTTATATGCCCCCAGGGCATAAATTAAAACTCTTACCCTGACGGTTGTGGGGGAGTGTCCTCCTCAAAAACTTATTTCCTATCTAGAAATCAACTACGCTGAGCAAAATAGCTACCTAAAAATTTTGATTGGATTTGTTTGGGGGAGTGAATGGCGTGGGGGGGGGAGGTAGTTGCTCTTCAATCCCTTTCTACAATTAAACAGGGTACTAGCCTTTCGAACTTCCAGTCGAATGGGGCTGTTTTGAAGTTTATATGAAAATGCCTTCAATAAAAACCTTATATGCCCCCAGGGCATATCTTAAAACACTTGCCCTGAGGGTTTTGGGGGAGTGTCCTCCTCAAAAACATATTTTCTATCTTAAAATGAACTACGCTGCACAAAATGGATCTATTGTTTGGATTGTTTGGGAGATTGGTGGGGGTGGGGGGGGGGGGCTGGTTGCCCTCCAATCACTTTCGACTATTAAAAAGGACACTAGAACCCTCGATTTCCTATCGAATGAGCCCCTTTTGAAGTTTCTACGACGATCCATTCCATATGAAGTGCCCTGCTCTAAAGGAAAAAATATTAAATAGTACATTGTGCCAACATCGTTCTTATATGCCCTCAGGGTATAACTTAAAACCCTTGCTTCGAGGGTTGTGGGGGAGTGTCCTCCTCAAAAATATATTTTCTATTAGGAAATCAACTACGATGAACAAAATGGCTATCTCAAAATTTTGATTGGATGTGTTTGAGGGAATGAATGGCGTTTTTCAACTATTAAAAAGGGCACTAACCACTCCAATTTCCGTTCGAATGAGCCCTTTTCCAAGTTTTACGACAACTCCTTCGATACGAAGTGCCCGGGTATTGAGAAAAACAAACACACATTGTGCCGACATTGTTCTTTACTTAGGCAGCGCTAGCACGCTGCATATGATTAAAAATCTTTCTATGTTGTTTAGTTAGCCCTATAGCCCCATCCCTTGAGAAATGGCTCAAAAGTGTCATTTTTAGTGCCAAATGACACTTTAGGATGATAGAACTTATAAAAGTCATGTAGATGTGAGAAATAGCCTTTGAATGAGCTATTAAACATCTCTCTATGATGTTCGTGTAAACCGCTAGCCGTGGAAAAAAACGGGAGACAGTTCAGTGCTACCTATGCAAAAAAAGTAAGTTTCCTTGTTGCTAATGGTGGGGGGCTGTAATTTCCTTGTATTAGGTTTTCGACTACTCTGAATCCAAGGAAGCTCTTTTCATTTTGATTTTACACCGTTTTTAAGGGGTTTCTGACTTTTTTCTAAATCACCATAAATTTCTTTTCGCAATAATTTTTTACTTTTCAGACGAATCGAAATAATAGTTATCATTCTTGAATCAGTGTCAGATTGCAATTTTTTTAACTAGGCAGTTTTTTTCTAAATATATTTTCTAACTTTTGGTTACTTATGGGCTTTTTACCCGTGCCCCAGCCATTTAAACATTTGCCTCTCAGTTACTTGGACTATCTGTCTTGGCTATTCTCTATCTACAATTACCCAGCCCAGTCTTGATGCAACCTATTGACCAAAATAATTGATAAATTCAATTCAAAATCAACGGACTCGGTCGATGCCTTCGTCCTCGACCTCGTTTTGAAAAATATTTTTTTCGAACAGGGAATTTTCAGACATATCTTCAAAAAAGTAGTGAGAACTTCTCAAATGCGTGTCGAACAGGGAATTTTCAGACATATCTTCAAAAAAGTAGTGAGAACTGGTTCTTTATCTGGTTCTCACTACAATTTTTGAAGATATATCTTAAAAAAAGTATTTTTGAATTATTTTGCTGAGTATCTAGAATATCGCTAGTAGGGCTATTGCACTAAGTGTTTCTGGCCTTATTTACGATGAACTTATTGTTCTTCAGCTCGTTGGGCAGGTGGAACAATTAATTAGTCTCAATTTTTTTTTCGACTCTAGCGAAAACAAGAGTGGACTTGCAGTTATGGAGTGCACCTTGATAAATTCAATTCAAAATCAACGGACTCGGTCGAGGCCGAAGGCCGCCTATGGTCTCTTCACTAGGTTGCAGCTAGCGCTGCAACCATGATATGTTAGTAAGAAATGAAACCGTTGCTTAAAAGATAGATAAGGTGACCGATATAAAACGCATTCAATTTAGAAATCGGTTTGAAAAACTGACTGAAAACGTGAATGAAACAAAAATTAATAATTTCATTGCTAAATAATCTGGTATATAAAGGATGAAATTATTTCAAAAAATTTTCATCCTTGTATTTAAATTTCTAAGAATACTAAATAAGGAAGATTTTGTATAAAATTTTATTGGCTTTCGAACATTAGGAAGAAATAAGTGAAAATTTTACTAAAATTGCTGCTTAAATTTTTTCAGATTTACATTTCTTCAGATTTACATTTCTTCAGATTTATTTTCCGTGTTGTTGTTCTATTTTCCCTGGCTGTTGTAAGAAATCGCTACTATTGGTTATCACAAGTCATATTTTGGCACCTTGCTAAAGTATGTGGCAATGAAAATGTCTTGTCTCTAAGGACAAAGTAAATTTCATTCTCAAATTTAGTTGTTTAAAAGTACAATATTTCAAAAAGATATACAATAAATTAAATAGATGTGAGTTGCTGCGAATTATAAAAATAAAACAAAAAGAGACTTGCGCTGTGGAAACGACCGTGTTTGTGAAGTGCAAGTTCTATGGAATGGAGAGGATGGGTCTATGGACAGACACTCAGGATCCAGACACGGGCTGAGAATCTCTAGGGCTAAGCCACCTCCTCCCATACGAAATTTAACTATCAACACGCATAATATTTTAAGAACAACCCTTGTCAATAGTATATGATACTCCCATGGACAAAATTACGCCTATATTATAATCCCCAAAAAAGTAAATTTTTTATATAGATTCGGAATAGCAGAATCTTGCAAACGAGGACACGCCCACTTGGCGTACCGTTGTAGCCAACCAAGAGTTTTTGCAAAGTAAACTAGTCAGCCGGCAGAAGGGTAGTTTTATTTTAAACACACGAAAAATTTAGGGAAATAAATTTTTGGATATATTTGCTTATTGAAATATGTACAGCTTCCCTATTTATAGCAAGGTATCTATGTATATATTTTCTAATCTCAATTACCTCTCTAAAATACTTTGTTTAGCCATTTACATTAGATATTAAAATTGCCTCCTTGAAAAGGACTAAATGATCTGGATTTTTAAAATGTGGACGGTAATGACCGACTGAAGAGTCTAACACAAAGGCAATGTCAGGCAGAAAAGTACCTTTACAACATGGAAACACATTATGAACTATGACTGGTTCATGACGTCCGACATTTGCAACGCTTTCGCATATGATTCTTCGTTGCTGACAGTGAAGATAATTTGAATGAATATCTCGGCCCTATGTCCAAGGGCCGTCCTCAGTAGGACAAAAAAATATAAAAGAAAAGACTCGCATCAACATGCGACCAATCAAACCAAAAATAAAAATAATTTCAAAGCAGTGCCAGTATCCTTACTTCAGCAAAGTTCGACCAGGACTGATAAAAATTGTGGTAAAACTAGGCAATTCAATGAGATGAAAGAAAAATAATTTAAAAACACGTTCTTATTCCTAATCCAGCCCTTATGGCAGCTAACCTCAAAGGTTTTTTTGTGACCAGTTCTGTGTTTATGTCTATTGTTTTTTTTTTAATACTTTAAAGATCATTTTCAATTAAATTTGTGCATAGAGCATTCAGTGTATATTCCCCCAAGTCCCTATTTAAAGTAATATTATTATTAATCTTAATTCTGACTTCAATTGCTTCTCGGGCTACCTGTTTTATGCCTAGGTCATTGCTAATAAGGGCACATTTATCAAAAAATATGTTGTGGCTAGGATTTTCAAATGCTTCGCTGCCTAAAGCAGAATCAAATGAAACAGTAGAAATATTAGAATTTAGAGCTTTGACGATGTCGTCTTTATGCTGTTGCATGCGTTTCTCTAAATTCTGTGTATTCTACCTTTTAGCTGGTAGCTGAAAGGTACAGCTGGTAGTGAAAGCTGGTTACAACCTTTTAGGAACAAATGTAGGATATGTCAGTGACAGACTTAAAACCTTATCAATTTGTCTTTTTTTTTTGTTTTATATACCTTCAACTCCATTTTTTTAGAGTAAGGCGGCAGAGGGATTAGCTTTATTTTTACAATAACTTAAACTTGCCGACTATTTTGAATTTAATTTTAAAATTCAAACTAGAATGTGGACAGAACATATCCCTCTAAGACATTTTTAAAAGGACCTGCCTTATTTTTTTTTACTATCAAAATCTGTTATTATGGTTTGACGCTGAGCTTCTTACCGCACATTTTAAGTTAAAATCTTGAGTTTGAACTAGAATATGCACTACATATTGCACTACCTTTTATGATAGCCTACAAATGAAATAGTGCCATTACATTCCTTATTTCCTGCTATGTCTGAAATTCGTGGATAGTATACAGTTTAGGCCACATATTTAAGCATTAGGGGGGGGGGGAGTAAATTAACCAGCTCTTCGCAATTATGTAAGAAGGTATTTATTTTCTTCTGGTGGGGACTTGGTGTCATTTTTCTTAGCGTTATTTTTTTCTCTTTTACTTTTTAGGTGATTGTGGAATTGATAGAAAGGACGTAGATATGAGCACTATCTTTTATATGAGCTATTAAAAATCTGTCTAAGATACCTAAGATACCGATACACAAAAGAACAAAACACCCATACCAATACGCGTGATATCGGTACGTCCGATACCGATAAAGCTTACAACCCTTTCCCCATGCAATATGGAGGTTCATACCATCACTAAAAACATAGATATTGGACCTTTGAACAATGTTGAACAAAATGGCTATCTCAAATTTTTAAGAAAAAACGGGAGACACATCAGTGCTATTCATGCAAAAAAATGATTTTCCCCGATAAAAATTTGGTATTGAGTTTTTTACTCAGCATAATCATTAAAATATAATGACTATGTCTATAAGGATGACTTTATTTCCCACAGTCCCCGGGGAAAGGGCTGTAAGATATGAACATTGCCCATTGTTAACAATTAATGTTGGTTACTAGGAACTATACAGATGTTTTTCAAGGGGAAGGGATTTTTCTGGCAAAAGGTGCAAGCGGCTAACGTGGGAGAATCTTTTCATGGAAGGATTCGTGGGGGAAGAGAATGCTCCTTGGAGGGGGATCCGGATTCCCAGCATTATTTTGAGAACAATTAAGAAATTAAATTTCTAATATGTAAACCGAATATAAAAAAAAACAGCTTTGATCGTCAAGTCCCGTTTCACAAATTCACAAAGATACCAGATACTTTGGTCACATATGCAGTGACCGTCGTCAGTAGTAAAACTGTTTACTGGTATCTGGTATCTTTGTGAATTTCTATCACTGTTACCATTATCACTGTCTATTAAAAGGATTTTATCCCTATTTGAAGTTTTGTTTATGAGCACTGTTATGGATGATAAGATTAAAGATTATTTTCTAATATTGTCAGGGTTAAGGTAAAGTAGAAATTGCGGAAGCGCAACTATTTTCAGGGAATTTATGATGTTGGTATACTCCAGGATGAGAATTTGAGAGGAACTTTCCAGAAAGAGCTGATTTTGCACAGTCCTTCATCATGAATCTCTTAGACAAGTCCTTTGAAAGAGACTTAGTCTCTATTTTCAGGCGATAAAATAAATGTCGACAAAGACATTCTTAGGATTGATGGTGCCTGGGAGGATAAAATTACATTCCCCCATCACCACCCCACCCCTCCCGACTCTAATACAAGCAAAACATAGCCGAATCAAAGGAAACAAAAGTTCATCAAAGTGGGCAATCCTCCAGCCACGGCGCCACCTCCAGCAGTGACACCCAGGGCCAGGCCACCCGGTTGTCATTCGCTCTAGGAATGGCTCTGCATTTCGAATTCATAGAACTCTTGTAGTTTATATTATTATATTAATCGGGAAAAAAGGTAAGTCGCCAAAATAATTGGCAAGACTATGCCATTCTGATCAGATTTCCACGTTCTGAAATATCTTGGAATGTTCTTTGTTTCATTCGATACTTTTATGTTTTTGGTCTAAGACGAAATGCGAAACCTTTTTATAGTCTTTAGTGAGGTTCTCAACAAAAAAAAAATAAAAAACGATATTATGAATATTTGTTGGGCAGAAGTTTTTAAAGAGCTTCGTAAGAAAAGGCGAACGTGATGCAGTCATTTTTTGAATATTTTTGTTGTTAACTACAGACAAATGTTAGATTTATGATTAAGGCAATCTAATTAAAGAGCAAATGACTTGCCTTCAGAAAAAAGAATAGAGGGGGAGGGGGAGGGGAGATGACCAAGAAGGTAATTTTTCAGTCTTGTTCATTAGACTGTTTAAATACCCAGAATAAATTTCAAATAATACTAGAATGAAAGGTAAAACAGTAAGGCCTGTAAACCCCCTATTAAGAGTTTTCGACTAGGAAAATTCTAAATGCTCGGGTTGTATAGTTCTCAGCCTTTCTACTCGGGAAATAGTACCAATAAATAAAATTTTTGCTTTTGCCTTCATCGTTTTATTTTTGTTCCATAATCCTTCCATTCGTGAATTTTTCATTTTGACCAGGTTCATTTTTGGGATGCTTTCAAGAACTTTCATTTGCTTTTGCAACAAACTTTTTCAAATAAAGTGAACCGAAATAAGAACCAGCATTCCTGAATCACTATTTCATTTGTAGGCCATTATACTAATGTAGGCTATTATACAAAAAAAACAATAAATTGATAAGGATTTAAGTCTTTGTTACTGATATAAGATAAGATAAGATTTATTCTTCATTAAATACACATACAATATTAGATGTTATAAATCCCTCAAAGGCTCATTGGCCTGTACAAAGAGGGAAGACACATGTATGACATACTCAAGGATAAAACACAAAAGAAAATTTAAAATGATCACTTACTCACATATGAAGGAGAAGAAAAGAAAATATAAATAAAATAGAAACTATAGAAAAAATTAGAATAAATAAACTAAATTAATTAATTATATTAAATAGACTCAAAAAAAAAAAAAATATTACTATAAGCGAATTCCTGTCGTCGAAACAGACTGTAATTATTAGACTGTAATAAAATAGAGCGAAAGCAATAAAATTTAACCTGTCTTCATGAAGGCTACTCCTTAGTGAACTATACAAGTTTCACCAATAAATATTGATAATCATACCTGAGGCCTGGGAGTCATAGCGCAGAGAATGCCACCATAAAACAAACTAAACATTCAGGGGACATCAACTCCACAAAAAAAAAAAAAAAAAAAAAAAAAAAAAAAAAAAATATTCATTTTTATTATTAACTAAATGGTCCTTAAGAAACCTCTTGAAATTGCCAACCGAGTGGCATTTCTGTACTGAAGAAGGCAGGGAGTTCCAAACCTGATGACAAGCGATGAGGGGATTGAAATCTGACCGCACAGTGGGAGTAGGAGGAATGCAGATATTATGTGACGAACGAAGGTTATATGGAGTGGAATCAGAAATAAACTGAGGAGTTTTTTGAAGAGATTTTGGAAGATTGCCATGAAGCTGATGAAAAACAAAAGAAGCACAAGAAAGAATGTAGATATACTGTAGATTTAGAAGCGGTCATGGTGAAGAACGGTTGGTGTCCATAACCAGACGCCGTGTTTTATCATACATGACAGAAAGCGACCGCAGTGTAGAAGGAAAAGTAGACATCAATACTATGGGACAATAAGAGACATATGACTGGACAAGGCAGAAAAAAAAGAAGCTTCAGAATAGATCCAGGAAAGGTGTGTTTGAGTTTTCGAATGACACCCAAACTCCGTGAGACCTTAACCCTAATCATGGCTATATGGTGTCTAAACGAAAGGTTCTCATCAAGCAGGATACCAAGAAATCGGACCAACCGATTCTTTGGTCTACACAAGAAGCCTTCTGACACCTGAAGCTGTGTCAGTTGAGGGAAAGCTACACCAATTCGAGAAAAAATAAGAAAATGTGACTGAATCACTATTTCATTTGTAGGCCATTATACTAATGTAGGCTATTATACAAAAAAAACAATAAATTGATAAGGATTTAAGTCTTTGTTACTGATATAAGATAAGATAAGATTTATTCTTCATTAAATACACATACAATATTAGATGTTATAAATCCCTCAAAGGCTCATTGGCCTGTACAAAGAGGGAAGACACATGTATGACATACTCAAGGATAAAACACAAAAGAAAATTTAAAATGATCACTTACTCACATATGAAGGAGAAGAAAAGAAAATATAAATAAAATAAAAACTATAGAAAAAATTAGAATAAATAAACTAAATTAATTAATTATATTAAATAGACTCAAAAAAAAAAAAATATTACTATAAGCGAATTCCTGTCGTCGAAACAGACTGTAATTATTAGACTGTAATAAAATGGTGCGAAAGCAATAAAATTTAACCTGTCTTCATGAAGGCTACTCCTTAGTGAACTATACAAGTTTCACCAATAAATATTGATAATCATACCTGAGGCCTGGGAGTCATAGCGCAGAGACTACCACCATAAAACAAACTAAACATTCAGGGGACATCAACTACACAAAAAAAAAAAAAAAAAAAAAAAAAAAAAAAAAAAAAAATTATTCAGTTTGATTCTTAACTAAATGGTCCTTAAGAATCCTCTTGAAAGTGCCAAACGAGTGGAATTTCTGTACTGAAGAAGGCAGGGAGTTCCAAACCTGATGACAAGCGAGGAGGGGATTGAAATCTGACCGCACAGTGGGAGTAGGAGGAATGCAGATATTATGTGACGAACGAAGGTTATATGGAGTTGAATCAGAAATAAACTGAGGAGTTTTTTGAAGAGATTTTGGAAGATTGCCATGAATCTGATGAAAAACAAAAGAAGCACCAGAAAGAATGTAGATATACTGTAGATTTAGACGCGGTCTTGGTGAAGAACGGTTGGTGTCAATAACCAGACGCCGTTTTTTATAATACATGACATAACGCGACCGCAGTGTGGAAGGAAAAGTAGACATCCATACTATGGGGCAATAAGAGACATATGACTAGACAAGGCAGAAAAGAAGAAGCTTCAGAATAGATCCAGGAAATGTGTGTTTGAGTTTTCGAATGATACCCAAACTCCGTGAGATCTTAACCCTAATCATGGCTTTATGGTGTCTAAACGAAAGGTTCTCCATCAAGCAGGATACCAAGAAATCGGACCAACCGATTCTTTGGTCTACACAAGAAGCCTTCTGACACCTGAAGCTGTGTCAGTTGAGGGGAAGCTACATCAATTCGAGAAAATATAAGAAAATGTGGCTTTGTAAAATTCAAGGCCAAGTAATTTGCCTCAAATTATGAAACTGCTCTCTCAAATATTACCACGAGATTATATATGGCATCACATTCCATCCTCCCTAGAGTCCCAAAAGTGCTGTCGTCAGCAAAAGCAACGAGGCAATCTTCATTAGAAGTAGCATTGGGACACGAAGGAACATCCGGATGACACAGATTGCAGCATACTAGAGGACTGGTGTTCTTGACTGCTGAAATCAGATCATTGACATAAATCAGAAATAAAACGGGACCATGAACAGATCCCTGGGGCACACCATATTCTACTTCACAAGGGCTTCGGAAAAGCGGATCAATTGAAATAAGTCTACCAGAAAGATATGATTCAAACCAAGAGAAAACATTTGATCTTATACCAATATGCGATAATTTCCAAAGAAGAATCTGATGGGTCAAAGAATCAAAAGCTTTACGAACATCCAAAAATAAAGCTGCCGGGAAAAGACCAAAATCTATTGCCGAATGAATGAAATTCAAGAGAGCTGCACAAGCATGCTCTGTAGAGTGATTTACTTGGAATCCGAACTGGAAATCATGGAAAAAATTTTTGACAACCAGAAAACTAAGAAGCCTGGATAGCATAGCCTTCTAAAAAATTTTGCTGAAAACAGATAGAAGAGAAATTGGCCTATAATTAGCAGGATCACTCCGGGACCCACCTTTATATAGCACTATAACCTTAGCTCGCTTGAGTGATTCAGGGAAAATTCCATTCACGAAAGACAGATTGACAAGCTTAGTCAATGGTGACAGAATAGCAGGAAGAACGGCACGGATAACCCTTGTAGGAATTCTGTCTGGCCCTGAAGACGATGAACCTTTAAGTGCATTTACGATCCGAGCTACCTCAAACTCAGAAACAGGGTTCAAGACCATTGACTTTAAACATGGGGGTCCAAGATAGGCTCTGAAATCGCAACGAGGAGTTGTAGAGCTCACAGATGAAGTAGTCGCTTTTCCTGTATTATCAAAATAAGACGTAAGCTCTAGCTGAACATTTTCTTATCCTTGGACAATTTTAACGTCAACAATCAGCGTTTTTGGAACTGAAGGCGAAGGGGGAGTAGGTTTAAGTACAGAATTAATAATTTTCCATGTCGTCCCAACATCCTTTCCACACTCAGAAAATTTCCTGTGATAATACTGAGACTTGGCCTTCCGACACAGAGAATTAAATATATTCCTATACGCTTTGAACCGCTGATGATGAGAAGCAGATGACGAAGCCTTGTATAGTTTCCACAGATAATTTTTCCTTTTCCAGCTTTTATGGAGACCTGGAGTCATCCACGGATTCAGCAGTACTATCCTCTTCGAGGTATGAGGCTTTGGATTCTGGTGGCAAACTTCTAGGATACCTTCTTTTACTGAATCATAAAAGAAATCAAAAGAGCAGTTAAAATCCGATTCAGAATCCAAACTATCCCATGACTGATCAGTCAAACGAGATTTAAGTAGACTGACCTCACTGACAACAAAACAGAAAAATGGGAGATTAGATGGCGAAGCTTTACGCTGCGATCGATTAGCAGTCCTATATCGTGAAATAGCAGGGAAATGATCAGAAATATCACTAATCATCACCGAATTATCTAAGACATCTAGTGACGAAAAAATATTATCAATAAGTGATGCATGCATCTCAGTAACTCGAGTTGGTATACAAACTGAAGGTAGAGCTCCCGCAGAAAGCATCATTGACAAAAAATATGCAGCCGAAGCAGAATTTTGATCCAGCAGGTTAATATTGAAATCCCCCATAAGGATTAGTTCGCAAGGATGCTTTTGGAGTAAGTCCAAAACCTCTTCTAGAATTTTCATAAACGAAGGAATAGATCCACTAGGGGATCTGTAAGCCAAGCCAACAACTAAATTCTTACAACCTGACTTAATCTCAATAAAAAGGGATTCAAAGATTCCTTCCTCATTTCTACTCAAATCACTTTGGAAATTATATACAAGATGATCGGCAATATACAGGGCAAGGCCACCTTTCACCATCCGTTTCCGGTTCATCCTCTTCATCCTCAATCTTTGGATATCTAAAAGCATATCCTTTTTTGAATGCAGGAAAGTTTCACACAATCCAATAACATCCGGAGTTCCATCACTGACGATCCGTTTCAGCTCATCAAAAGAGGAACAAAGTTCCTGAATGTTTAGGTGAAGCACAGAGAAAATACCATCTTGTTTAGAAGAGGCAGAACCACTTAATTGCAAAACATATTTACTTTCAATAACCGATTTAGGATCATTATAATTCCTATTCCTACTTCCAACTGAATTATCAATTATGCTTTCTATATCTATAGGATTGTTCTGTAACTCAACAAAACGTTCCCCCAAAGAGTTAACATCACCCTGGTCACTAAAAGAATTAATCATTTTACTTACGGTGGATGGTAGATCCGCTCCGCGACCAAACTCACCAGACCAAAGGTTAACGACTTCACAGCAGAGCTATGGTATCTATGCAGAAGAAAAATATTAACATCGAAAAATGACACATCGATATATCCTGCATTTGTTCCTAAAAGGTTGTAACCAGCTTTTACTACCAGCTGTACCTTTCAGCTACCTGCTAAAAGTTAGAACACACCAGAATTTAGAGAAACGCATACAACAGAATAAGGACGACATCGTCAGAGCTCTAAATTCTAATATTTTTGCTGTTTCATTTGATTCTGCTTTAGGCAGCGAAGTATTTGAAAATCCTAGCCCGACATATTTTTTGATATATGTTCCCTTATTAGCAATGACCTAGGCATAAAACAGGTAGCCCGAGAAGCAATTGAAGTCAGTCTTAAGATTAATAATAATATTTCTTTAAATAGGGACTTGGGGGAATATACACTAAATGCTCTATGCGCAAATTTAATTAAAAATGATCTTAAAAATATTAAAAAAACAATAGACATTAACACAGAACTGGTCACAAAAGGACATTTGAGGTAAGCTCCCAAAAAGGCTGGATTAGGAATAAGAACGTGTTTTTAAATTATTTTTCTTTCATCTTATTGAATCGCCTATTTTTACCACACTTTTTATCAGTACTGGTTGAACTTTGCTGAAGCAAGGATACTGGCACTGCTTTGAAATTATTTTTATTTTTGGTTTGATTGGTCGCATGTTGATGCTAGTCTATTCTTTTATATTTTTTTGTCCTAATGAGGACGGCCCTTGGACATAGGGCCGAGATATTCATTCAAATTATCTTCACTGTCAGCAACGAAGAATCATATGCGAAAGACGTCAACCAGTCATAGTTCATAATTTGTTTCCATGTTGTAAAGGTACTTTTCTGCCTGACGTTGCCTTTGTGCAAGACTCTTCAGTCGGTCATTGCCGTCCACATTTTAAGAATCCAGATCATTTAGTCCTTTTCAAGGAGGCAATTTTAATATCTAATGTAAATGGCTAAACAAAGTATTTTAGAGAGGTAATTGAGATTAGAAAATATATACATAGATACCTTGCTATAAATAGGGAAGCTGTACATATTTCAATAAGCAAATATATCCAAAACTTTATTTCCCTAAATTTTTCGTGTGTTTAAAATAAAACTACCCTTCTGCCGGCTGACTAGTTTACTTGAAAAAAAACTCTTGGTTGGCTACAACGGTACGCGAAGTGGGCGTGTCCTCATTTGCAAGATTCTGCTATTTCGAATCTATATAAAAAATTTACTCTTTTGGTGATCATAATGTAGGCGTAATTTTGTCCATGAGAGTATCATATACTATTGACAAGGGTTGCTCTTAACATATTATGCGTGTTGATATTTAAATTTCGTATAAGTTATTAGAGAGGGTATCATTGGACGAGGATAAACTGCCATTTTATGAGCTAACTGAAGGAAAAGGCGAGCTATATAGTAAAACACAGGAATCTAATTAGAATATAAGAATCTCAAGCATCCAGGGAGGAGGTGGCTTAGCCCTAGAGATCTTCAGCATGTGCCTGGATCCTGAGTGTCTGTCCATAGACCCATCCTCTCCATTCCATAGAACTTGCACTTCACAAATACGGTCGTTTCCACTGCGCAAGTCTCTTTTCGTTTTCTTTTTCTATTGCGCAGCAACTCACATTTCTTTAATGTATTGTAGAGATTCACAGATTCAATTTATTGTAGAAATTCACAAAGATACCAGATATCAGTAAACAGTTTTACTACTGATGACGGTCACTGCATATGTGACCAAAATATCTGGTATCTTTGTGAAGTTGTGAAACGAGACTTGACGATCAAAGCTGTTTTTTTTATATTCGGTTTACATATTAGAAATTTAATTTCTTAATTGTTCTTAAAATAATGCCGGGAATCCGGATCCCCCTCCAAGGAGCATTCTCTTCCCCGACGAATCCTTCCATGAAAAGATTCTCCCACTTTAGCCGCTTGCCCCCGTTTGCCAGAAAAATCCCTTCCCCTTGAAAAACATCTGTATAGTTCCTAGTAACCAACATGAATTGTAAACAATGGGCAAAGATCTTATCTTACAGCCCTTTCCCCGGGGACTGTGGGGATTAAAGTCATCCTTATAGACATAGTCATTATATTTTAATGATTATGCTGAGTAAAAAACTCAATGCCAAATTTTTATCGGAGAAAATCACTTTTTTACATGAATAGCACTGATGAGTCTCCCGTTTTTTTTCTTAATAATTAAAAATTTGAGATAGCTATTTTGTTCAACATAGTTCAAAGGTCCAATATCTACGTTTTTAGTGATGGTTTGAACCTCCATATTGCCTGGGGAAAGGGTTGTAAGCTGTATTGGTATTGGACGGACCGATATCACGCGTATTGGTATGGGTGTATTGTTCTTTTATGTATCGGTATGGGAGGTATCTTAGACAGATTTTTAATAGCTCATATAAAAGATAGTGCTTATATCTACGTCCTTTCTATATATTCCACCATCACCTAAAAAGTAAAAGAGAAAAAAAATGACGCTAAGCAAAATGACACCAAGTCCCCACTAGAAGAAAAGAAATACCTTCTTACATAATTGCGACGAGCTGGTTAATTTACTCCCCCCCCCACCTAATGCTTAAAAATGTGGAATAAACTATATACTATCCACAAATTTCAAACATAGCAGAAAATAAGGAATGTAATGGCACTATTTTATTTATAGGTCATCATAAAAGGATATATTTAGTGAATATTCTAGTTCAAACTCAAGATTTTAACTTAAAATGTGCGGTAAGAAGGTCAGCGTCAAACCCAAATAACAGATTTTGATAATAAAAAAAGATAAGGCAGGTCCTTTTAGAAATGTCTTAGAGGGATTTTCCGTCTACATTCTAGATTGAATTCGAAAATTAAATTCAAAATACTCGGCAAGTGTAAGGTATTGTAAAAATAAAGCTAATCCCTCTGCCGCCTTACCCTAAAAAAAAGGAGTTGAAGGAACATCCGACAAAAAAAACAAATTGATAAGGATTTCAGTCTTTGTCACTGATATATCCTGCATTTGTTCCTAAAAGGTTGTAACCAGCTTTCACTACCAGCTGTACCTTTCAGCTACCAGCTAAAAGGTAGAACACACCAGAATTTATAGAAACGCATACAACAGCATAAAGACGACATCGTCAGAGCTCTCAATTCTAATATTTCCGCTGTTTCATTTGATTTTGCTTTAGGCAGCGAAGTATTTGAAAATCCTAGCCAAAACATACTTTTTGATGAATGTGCCTTTATTAGCAATGACCTAGGCATAAAACAGGTAGTCCGAGAAGCAATTGAAATCAGACTTAAGATTAATAATAATATTTCTTTAAATAGGGACTTGGGGAAATATACACTGAATGCTCTATACACAAATTTAATTAAAAATGATCTTAAAAGTATTTAAAAAAATATACCGTGAGTAAAATGCGATGTATTTAAAATACCGAAATAAAGTTCCTTCTTTCTAAAGATAATTCCGACTGCCTATAATTAAGTTAAACCTAGTTTCAAAAATGAAAAGTCCTTAATCAGCAAAGAGAAAAAACTGCAGTTAGCCTCAGACATAGAACGGCGCTATCCAAGCTTTGGATTTCGCTAAGACAGTGAGCAATAAAAAAGGTGCTACGCACAATATTTCTAAGGAAGTTTAAACGATAAGAACCGTATGAACGTCTAAATCATCAAAAATATTTAAGACGTATTATTGGACGAAGGGTTCGCATCCTGGGGCCACTCGAGCCAATTGTGAGCCAGTTCTCACAGCGCAGTACGAAAAAAACTACATTAATAGTGGGGTAAAAGTGCTTTTTATAGATATTCGTATTTGAGAATCAGGACCGCTCAGACAGAATTACTCGGCGAACGATCTTGGCAATTTTTTTATTGTTGTATCTCTATCACCATTGTTGTCGTTTGAAGTGACTCACTGCTATGCACCTAAATATGTAAGTCCCAATAAATCTATTGTTTTTAACTGTGTTTATTTTATTTTATAAGTCTGCATCTAGTCTAAAAACAGGTAATTAGTTCGGAAATCTCCAAGGACGTTCCCAGGGAATCTGATATCCAGTTGGCTCAAGAAAAAGAGGTCACATTTATATTTCTAAACATTCTATTTCCTCCCATTAATTGAGGGTGGCGCTAGCCTAGCTGACACAATCTTTAGCGCTATAAGTGGCGCTATCGGAGAACCTATAAAGTGTAAGTTCTCAGCTTTAAAGTATGATATTACATTTGACGCGGTCAATTTTTAAGCCCAGACCCTTTGACCACAATTAAGCCCAGTCCCTTTTCTTTTATAACCACAGCCCTAAAGCTTTCATCGCTACAAATGGCACAGTCGGAAATTGAAAGAAAACTTGCGAACTAATTACGCTATAAACTTTGTAATTTGAATTTAATTATTAGAGAGTTACAGACATATAAGCGAAGTGATAAGGCCTGTAACCGCTAAGCTACGACAGGAAACCCTTTATATCTCATAGCAGATATTAGCCTCCCCCAAAATAGTTTAAGTGAAAAAATAAATTCAATTCGAGTCGATTAAAAAAAAATGTCGGACGACCTTAACGAGTTATTAATAGTGCAGAAATTGGTCGCGAAAAATATATAAATAGCGAAGTCTATACCGGAGTAAAATGGTCAATCCGATATTGACAAATTCAATATCCAATGGGCCCAGTTTGTACAACTAACAAAAACAGAGCTAGGAGCGTTAGTCGACATGCTCCTACTACGATTAAAAGGCCAGACCTTAACCTTTCTAAAACAGATTGAACATACCATAGGAAATAACACCAACTTGCCAATAAATACGGTTGATAACTTGTTAAAAGCATTTAAAGATAGATTTATCGAAAGCAGTTCCATAAATAATTTAAATCACGGAACGGTGAGCTTTGACTTTTCACAAAAAATAAGAGAATATCTAGATAATATACGCATTTCGGTAGAGGCAAAATATGGAAGTGGTTCAGGGCAACTGTATGAAAAAAGTCATACTAAATACCTTTTTGCAAGGGCTACCCCCAAAACTATATAGAGTAGGAATATCCAAAAATATTCAGACGTTGGATCTTGCAGTTCAGGAGGTAGAGCGATTGATCGAAGTCGACACGATGGTCGCAAATCACAGTAAAGCAAAAATAAATAGCCTAGGCGATTCAAATAAGAACATAAAGTTCAAGAGCGATCAGGCGTCCCCCAAATTTTTTTCAAGGGATAACTCCCCAGTACCACAAAGAAACAAAACGCAAGAACTCGATAGGCAGAAAACAGTACGTTTTCAGCCTGCCAAACAATCCAATTACGAAAATAACCGTACAATAATAAGGTGCTTTAATTGTAATCGTGTTGGGCATATCGCGAGAGTGTCGTTATGTCCCCAATCGCATACCAAGAATTGCTGTCGGTAATACGCAAAATTACGGCAACCATTTGTTCGGAAGAACAAATTTTAGCACCGGTCGTGCGTGATAGA